>NC_051140.1:9963825-10236240 GCF_014839805.1 Manduca sexta
ATGTAATTGTTGTTAAATGTCCAATTCCATGCTGTATATAATAGTTTATTTTACAAACTCGTAAATATAATGTTGCTCAAGTCTGTCGATTAAGGTATACTACTTTTCTTGATCATTTCTTTGTTCTCATGGTTTGTAGAGCTTAAACCTCGACCATTTATTAGGAAACGAAAATGAAAAGCAACTACAAATTTTACGTAGCCTCTTATGTGATTACCATAATATGAGTTAGACTGTATTTGAATGAGCATAATTAATCTTTTCTTTAGAGTACAGAAACCAGTGAGGTATTGCTAAACTGAGACTTTTTTTAACGATAAAATTCAAGATATTCGTAAACATGAACAGTGGTATAATGTTTAATATTGCAAATAAGTTATTGACAAAACTGCTAACAAGTTTCAGTTATTGAATAGACAGCATTTGAAGCAAAGCGATCCCGGGCGAGAGCGTTGCGTGACAACACTGCACTTGTGAGTCGTGGCAAGTGGGTAATTGCATCCTAATGGCCTTCGTCGTGTGCAATGTGATTAGCCCCTAACCTCTCCGTTATACACAATGTCTCGTGGATGTTAGCCTTGATGGAGTTAGAACATTAGCGCGGGCACAATAGCGTCATAACTGTGTTATAACAACAATGTTACTGCTCGCCCGAATTGTTCTTGCCTATTGATTATATTTAAATGCGTTACCGATGTTACAGTCACGTTTCCAAAAAGCTATGGTTAATGCTTTATTATTAAAATCAATGCTACAGTAATGAGTTAAATAGATTAATTCTTTTAAATATCGAACATCGTTGCGTCACGTCACGACTCACGACTTTATAAGCGATTATGGGTTATGAATCAATATTTACTCATAATTTTGGAGCACAAAATAGTACTAATAAATGTTCGACATAAATACTTAAAATTTTAGAGCCACATAAACACATATTTGCATGAATTAACTGGCTCGATCGGGGAAGAGCCCCTGTCCCACAATAAACCGACATCGAATAAAAGCTTGAACTTGTATTGCGCATAGCAACTGAGATATCTGTAGGCGTGAATCCCCAATGATCTCCCATCCTTCTCGTATTACTTTCCTTTAATGCCGGAGTATCTAAGATTCTACGAAACAAACTAAAGCAATACGTTGAATGAATAAAACCGCATCCAAGCGACAACCTACCATAGCACGTTCATCGCCTGTAGTATTATGTTTTGTTTCTATGACTGATAATAAAATTAATTTGCAATATTAAAAAAGGGTCGTGTCCCATATGCATTGTTAAGAACAATGTCGAATTAACTTATAAATAGAATAGTTTGGCATTGACACTTTACAAACAAACCTCATTACTTCAAGGCCTATGAAGACGACGTATTTTACACGCGCAGACGACGCGCTTTTTTAAAATGCGCGTATGTGGCGCGCAAATTTGTCTATAGCCCGATTTCATTGACGACCCTAACCGCTACCTAATCAGAGTAGTACATGATTACAGATGACTTATTTTGTTTGGTTAATTTAACATAGATCTGTAGTTAGGGATTGGAATCGTTTAAAGAATATAGTTGTTTATAGACCGTATATGATTACATAATTTCCATCACGTTCCGTTAGTGTTTATCTTTCTCTGTGAATTAAGTAAGGATAATTATGTACAGTATATTATTCAACGTACGTGTGATGTGTAGGTTAATCGTGTCGTTTGTCACAATACACTTTACCTTGAGGTAAAATTTACAAAACGAAACCTCATTATATCACGACGATTTCTTTAATTACACCTTACCGTATTGTTATATAGAAACATACACTTATACATTGTATAATTTGACTCCACTGCATCTCTAATACAAAATAATGATTAGAAACATAATTTGGGAGGTGATGCCTGTAAAGGGCAAAGGGTAGGCAGAGAAACACGTAAAAGTACTTTAAAAGAAGCAAATCGAAATTTGCAATCCCGATAATACACAACCGTTTCTTGAATTAGTTGGCCCAATCTGGAAGGCGTAACTACGACACCACTACCTTGGTAATCGAATTACCGAATGTATGCATATTCTGAGCACCAACATTTTTATTAATTTAAGTTCCATAAAAAGTTGGGCGCCTTAAATCAACTAGGGACAGTATAATGATTTATATGTTTTTTTATTTGGCAGATAGATTTTAGTCATTATTTTTTAACCAACACTTGAGGGATGTTTAGAGGTAAAATTATAAAAAAAAAAACATTTATTGGATAAAATTATAATCTTATCCCGAAAGCATGCGTTTCGAGAAGTTTTAACAGAAATGTTTCAATATATTTATATCATGAAATTTCTTTCGATTTTCATACCCAATCGTCAAACAGAGTATAATGAAACTAAAGTAATGTAACCGATTTTGTTAATCGTAAAAAAATCTATGAAAATGTGAGCCCAGTGTTATATAAACTGTAGAGACACAATACATGAGACTCGTATATTATGCAGCATATAATCATGTGCGGACGTAACCATAATTGTATCTACGTGCAATGCCGCAATAATTATCTTGGACCGCAACCGTAATAATACAGTGAGATACAGCCCCATTACATGTTAAGACAACAGAATTCAGACATTGTATGCTAAACAGCCGATATACATTCAAAGCTATACATATTTCTGGATATCAAACATTTTAAATATAATTAGTGAACCAATCTTATATGTGGGCTGCCATTTACAGGTACCATTCGCGTACCTGAAACTAGATTTTACAATGAGAAATACAACAACACCAAATTAGCCCGTTTATCCTTAAAGTTCCCTGATGTTTCACGACTTATGTATTTAAAGCCGAATGGTTAATTGAGTTATGCGACATTGTAAATGCTGGAAGATGGCAGATTCATGAGTGAAGGGCGTTGACGTCAACGGTCAAGTTCACGCGACACGTGTGCTGCGCCAAACCAATAAAATATTACATTCATTCATAACTCAGCCAAAATCTGTATAAAACAGTGTCCAAATATCACTAATATTGCTCCATTTGCAGTAAAAAATAATTATGTTTATTTTATAAACTCCACAATCCGGTATACATATGATAGTGGGTTAAATATAAATAATATTAATTTGGTTTAGAACGATAAATTGTTTTCAAATAAATTCACATTTTTTTTACTTGCATTTCTAGTTGTTAAATTGTTCATACATATTTATAGCCACCATGTATATAGTTTCATAAACACAAAATCAGTTTACGGAGGCCCGTATGTGCCTGCTTTGAAAGTCGTATATTAAACTTATTTTTCATGATACATCTTCATCCCTTGACAAAGTACGTTACCTTCGATGCTTAGGAAATGTATTAAACCGAAATCAGTCGTGATTCGTAGCGAGCTTCAGTGAAGACGTTACTTGAGTTTTCGCCTGACCTACAAACGAACGCACTTGTCCCACTGCACCAAACGAATCCTTCGGTCCGGGCAGTTAGCACTAGTTTTGCGCGACAACGCGGTGACTTGTGTCGTTTGCTACAACAGCGTTGCGTACCGGCGTACGCATGCGGCTCGCCCCGTTCGACCCCTGGCAAAATGGCGGTGCCAACATGGCTGCCGGGCAGCCGCAGGATGCTCTGTGTCGCTGTTTCTATCCGAAACGACGTTGACACGAATCCCCGACGCGGCGTACGCCTCGACACGCACATCCGCTCAGAAACCACCGGTGTGGTCGATTTATCGTTCGCGGCGAGACGACACCACCGCCGAAACGAAACACGCGCGCAACAAGTGATATCGTTTCAAAACTCGAACAGATTAATGACGCACTGCTATTATTTTCTAGCTGTGATGTGATTGTGGGTCACTTATAAATATAGAACGTGCCCTTTCAGTGGTCGGCGGCGCGGGTGAGCCAAGCAGTGAGTGACGTCGCGCACTCACGTTCCCCGCGCCGCGCCGCGCAACGTCAACATTGCCGGCCGCGTCACGCACTACGCAGACCAATCTTAACTTCACACACTACTAATATCAACACGCAACAGAAGCCCATATAATTAGCGGAATTTTGCGAGTGTTTCTACAGACAATGACATATTGTAGTGTTAGTGTATCTGAATATTAGTTAAGATATTGTGCAGGCCGGTTCGCTTTTCAATGTCGTTGTCAACATTCACGTCCTATATCTAAGCTCTTGAAATTTTGATATGCGATCGCAAAACTAATTACAATCAATAATTACGATAACATGAGTGCACAATAAAAAAACGTGCGGCGAGCGTACAGCGCCGCCAAGTCCAGTTTACAAATAGTACTGGTAGAGCAAGCGCGTGCACCGAGCACTGCTCACGACGACGCGCTTGCTAGTCTAGTACAATGGTCGCGGTGGTGAGTACGGGCTCGGCGCGTCATCAGTGAATCACAGTTCCTCGTGACAGTGCGCAGATATGATAGCGTGACTCGAACCGATGCATTCGTCACAAGAGTGTTTGTGTGGAGCGGCCAGGGGACGTGAGAGGCGCGTGCCTCGATAGCCGCGCGATGCTCACATTTGTGTTCGCGGTGTGGTCGGCGGCGCGTGCGCTGGGCTGGACGTGCGAGGCGGTACCCGCTTCACCCGACGTCGAGGAGGTGCCGGTGCTACCTCGACTGCGTTCGGCACGCGCCTCCAGCGATCTCTCCACTCTCAGCGCCACCACCACTAGCTCCAGCCAGACCAGTAGTGGCGAAAATCCCAAGAGGTTCATGCCTCAACACTGACCGAACGTTCAAACGAGACACAACCTCCGCATCGCGATAATAGTGAACAACAATTTTAGCTACAAGAAATTTTCAAGTAGTACGACAAATAGTATCTAATACATAATGAATAAGGGTTAAATAACATTAAATCTGAATAGGTACTTAAGCTATATTATTAAATAGTAATAAAATACCTTCAGGATTTCAGAGAATGGTATACTTTTATCCTAGATACAATTCTTCATTTATTAGCATTCATAAAACTAATAATAACATAGAAACTGTAGTGTTTACAAATGTATTAAAACTCATAAAGTAAGTGTTTTCATGGTCATTTTACAGCATGTTTACTTTACATTACTTCTGTTAGTAAGAGGGACACAAAAACTCACATAAATAATAACAATGACGATAAATGTTTGGTCATTTTTAAATTTAACAATCAAGTACATACATTTTCTTTGATATTTAGATATCGATATAATATTACAATTTAATGTTTTATACATTGAATCAAAGCATAGCAAAGATAAAGGATATTATGCATCGACTAATTACTTACGTTAAGGATGTTCATAACTCATCATCTATAGGGCCATCGTATTGATTCTAATAGAGTTTTTCAATAACATTTAATTACTTCGAAAGGCTTTTGTAGCACGCTGGGATGCTACATTCCTTTCATTTGAACATCTGGGGTAGAACCACGCTCCAACTAGCTAAGTGAAAAACATGTAACAATGCCATAAAAGATGCGATGAACCAGAATACAGGGCAGATTTATTTTTCTCTACATTTTATGATTGGAATATCACATATTCAATAAAATTATATGTGATGTCGTAGGCGGTGGTTGTGTGTCGAAAATAAACACTCATAAACGTAGTAACGATAATAGTTCTTATTGAATTTACAAAAAAAAAAGGAATGATTTTTTTATTCGATAAACAAAATAAAATGTACAAAAAAGCGCGCCTTGTTACCCTCAACGAGTATGCAGCAGTGCTGGATATGTTAATAGATCCTATAAGCCACTGCCTAGGATAGCATAATTGCAAATGCGAACTTTATTATTTTTATTTTTTGCTCCCATAAAATAGGCAACCCACACACAGGAATTGCGGCGTTGCACAGAATGGCCTATGCTTAAAGAAGTACCAATTCGGTGCTGGTAGGCAGTAAGGCTAATATACCCAAGAAGTTATTTTTACCAAGGCAATTTCTATACCATCTTATGATAAATCGAATGGTATAATTATTATGACCTGATTTCAAACATTAGTTTCAAACTAAAACACTCGTAGTTGTTATTCTAGAAACTAAACGAAAATGCACATCAATATTTCATCAGACTTTACTCTCGCAGCTTCTAAAGTGACATATAAAATATCTCGTAGTAATTATAAATTTATGTTGGAATCGTTGACTCACTTTTATAGAATACGTAATCAATTTCAATTTAATATATTTTTTAATATGTAATAATGGCAAACCACTTTCCATAATAGGCATGCTATTTTAGGCGCTCATAATTATAGTCAAACAGATTATCTGCCCCTTTTTATAATTTACACTAAAAAGAAACAATCTCCCAATTAATACTAAATGTGGTCTATTAATCACAGCTTGAAAGGAATTTGGAAATAATTTTAAAATACTTATACAAAGTCTACATTATTGCCCAAAATAAAAGAAATAAAACCATTCACTGCCTTTATTATTATTATCTGTTTTAATAGAGATTATAAATTCACTTCATTATTCTTTTACACAGATTTAACTACATGTCTTATTATCTAGCCGAATATAGATTTATATTTCTGTGTTATTACTACTCACTCAGTATAATAGTAGAGAACGTAAACATATTCAAAAGCATTGTCGTGTTAGGTAAGTGTTGATACTAACGTACGATGAGTAAACGAACATTTACGTTTATGTAATCTACAAAACTAGATAAATGATTTTGGCATCTTACCAAACATTCGATTAAATAAAAAAATGCAATACAGAAATTCATAAGCGCTACACGCTACATTGCACGCCTACTGTGCGTGTCTGTAAATTGAAAAAATATTAAATTGCTACTACTCAACGAAAAGATAATTTCAACTTTTTTTAAATCTCAAAGATGTGACTTTATTACAAATATGCCAATTTAACATTTAAGTATACGAATTACACAATTGTAATTCATACATATTGTCATTAGATCCCTGATTCATAATTTGAAGATAGCTTGATGTATTTCTTTCCTTACATGCAATGATTCGTTACTACGTTGATGAGGGTAAACAGTAGTGATATGGCAAGTCGGTGGTGGATGCTCACGGGCCTGTGCTTAGGTGGAGCGAAGCTCCTCGGAGATGGAGCGCACGAGGGGCGTCACGGCGACTACACCGGAGACCACCAGTATCAGCAAGAAGACGGACTACCGGCAGGTATATCTATACCAGCGATGATTATCAAGCTTAATAATACCAAATTATACAGTTACCCATTAAATGTTACATAAGTTGTATAATGACTCAGATATGATTATAAATACGCACGATCATACGGTTCCTTACATCAAACCTACATTACTATGAAACTATTAAGAAATTACAATGACTGAATATGTATCTACCCGATGAGAAGTTCCATCACGTAGGGAACTATACCCTCATATGGGATAAATTAGGTATCAAACACGCCGATACAATTTACTACTATTTACAAACAGAAGTCTTATCAATAATATACATACTTCTAACTTGAAAATCGACAAACTTCCATTAAAATTTTTATCCTTATTTAGCCTCTTTATGAAATGGAATTTGCCAAATTGTGTGTGTGCAGAATTTCAGAAATTTTAAAATCATCGATTATGGCTGACCGACTTTGACGATTGTATCAAGCATTAGCTAGTGTTAAAAGATTTTTAAATGTTAAGACAAAATAAATTGTGATCGTAAATAATAATTATTAGTTTAACGGCGTTATAATGCCTCATCGCAAGGCTTATAATCAACGTTAATGCTAAGCGCATACTAAAATGCGCATATGCGGTGCTATAAAAGGTAGAATTATAAAATCTTAAGGCAATTTAATATGGTTACAACATTATGTTTGCACTGATAATGAAGCTTTATATTTACCTAATAAAGTTGCCTCTCGGGTTGTCTGGCCACATACAGAAATGCAACACAGGTCATTCAATTACAAAGTATTGCGTGTACCTACTGTGATCGTCATTCATTAAAAGATATGTCTCAAATTCCTATTAATTTCACTAAAATCAAAATTCCCCAAAATGGAATACAACATTGCTCGACTGCAGAAAAAAACTAAGCGGTGATAAGTCCGAAGCCTTATTGCATCAATAATGAAATGATAGTATTGCCTATTTCAATAAAACTTGTGTAAACTAATTTTGATTATGAATTGGGTAATTATAATTATCTTTCGGATTCGAATGATAATATAACGCCGGACTTGTCAAAGCCATGGTAACAACACGATAAACCGAAAATACTTACAGATGCATTTTTATCATTCATCATATGCACGTCACATTTTATCAATCAATTACGTTCCATCAAACATAGCAACTTGACCGATACTTAGTAACTTTACCAATGACAATGTTTGTATTACATAATTAAATAAGGGTAGTCATCTCTACCAATTTACATAATATTATAAATCCGGTTACTTGCTACTTATAAGTCTGAATCAACACATGCATTCTGTTAAATGAATTGTAAACCAAATTTACTACCCTTTGCGGATTTTGTTCTTTTCTGCTCTCTATGCCTCTTTGGTAATCTCACCATTAATGGGGATAAGTTTTACCATATCTATTTTGAAGTATTTTACAATCGCCCAACAGTTTAGAAACTTGTTAAAAATGCGAAAGATGTCAGGTTTCACGGTTATCGAACTGTGGATTGAGAAAGGTACATCAGTACCCAACTTTCTCAAATTCCCTGAAATCTTATCGCAACCAATGACAATATTAAAAAAAAATCTAATAATTTGGTAAAATTCTTGTATGCTAACTGGTGCACAGAGACCTCTTGTGAAGAAAAAGTAAACTAACTACGCACTTCTCGTAACGATTCTCGTACGCCATCGTTAGTACGCGCTAAATCTTACAGATGCCACTAGCAGCAGAAAAATAACGCTATCTTGGGAAGAAAAATACTTGGTACTATTATAACAATTTTACGTTTTATACTATGCACTGCAAATTAAGAGACATGAACGTATTCATAATAGGAGACGTGAAAATGGTTCCCCTGACAAATTAAAAATAATTCGAAAATTATTGCTAACACAATTAAAGTACGTAACAGTTGTTTCATTTTAACATTATTTATTTTTCTACCTTTCATTGCATTTATTATTACGTCTTATGCCGTCAACTGATTTCCATTGCGGAACTTAACTATAGGTCGTTTGGTCTACACTGTAGACTTTACAGTGCTAAAGGTAACAAGAATGTGTTGGCCCAACCATACTTTCAGAAATTCCAAGGGGAACTCGCAGCTCTGCTAATTAAGACTACGGTTATTAAGATTGCCGAAAAATCCCTTTCCTCTACCCCCAATTGCAAGATCTCAAAGTTTTCCTGAAGTTTAGCAAAGCATTCAGCATTTCTCTAGCATTGTGGATGTTCTCGACCGCGGATGGTCACGTAATCTGAGGTACCCAAGTGAGTACCTCAGATTACGTGACCATCCGAGGTACCCACAAACAAGTGTTTGTATGAATTTGCAATGTTAAATATTCCCAGTAACGATAATATGTTTGTAGCGAATAAAATATGGAACCCTGTTTAATTTTAATCATATCTATCAAGAAAATGACATATCTGTGGATTAAAAATGCAAAGGATTAAAGTATAATTAGGACAAATACCGAGATAATATAATAATAATATCAGCTTTGTATAAACTGTCCCACTACTTGGCAGGGGCTAGGCCTCTTCTACTACTGAAAGGGTTTAGGCCTTAATCCACCTATAGCCTAATAACCTAGTGCGGGTTGGTAGTCACATACCTTCGAAATTCTTACAGAGAACTTCTCAGGTATGCAGGTGTCCTCACAATGTTTTTCTTTCACTGTTAAAGCAAGCAATAATTCACATAGAAAGCGCATATAACATTAGAAAAGTAAAAAATGCGCTCCTTTGGGTTTGAACCTGCGAACATTCGCTTCGGCAGTCTGTTCCACTCATACTGAGACTGTCGTGGCTTATATCGTATTTCTAGAGGTATGCAAGTATATTTTGAACGAAAACTGCACATTTTTTTTTCGTAGTAGTTTAATAATTCTGCAATAATAATATATTTAAAATGTTTTAACAAATATAAGTTTTTAATGATTCTATTTAGCGGCATTCATTTGAATGAACTACCATTAAATAAATAATAATGCTCACGTATGACATTCATTGTTGATAAGACTTGATCTAACGGAAACTCCGATGACGTCGGTGACTGTAACTATGATTGAATATGATCATACGCTGTTTATCTATTGTAGTACATGGAAATAAATCATAACAATCATTGTATACGTTATTAGGAAAACCAATACTGTCGACCTCATTGTGGTTTTAGACAAGGTTTTTTTTCTAAATTTTGTATACGTACTTTTAATTTAATTAACTATTACAAGTAGATTTATATGTAGTATGATAATCACTATATGTATATGCTATATACACCCACGGCGATAGATACGATGTTTCAACTCATCATAGACGGTTTGAATGTCCTTATTTAGAATTATTTTGACATTAAATTAACTTGCATGCTTTACGACACAGTTTTAAAAAAGTACACGAATAATTTCAATCACATAATATGTAAATATTTAACAGTATTATCTTATTTGGATTAAATAAATTCATGTCTCTGCTAGAGTTCTTAATGTAGGTAATGGTTTTATCAGTTCATATCGTACGATAGCCAGTATTAGCTGTAACCTTACCAGATATTCACTTATGTCGTGTTGTGTGCTGACGTGGTTGTGAATTAATTATAATGTAAACAAAACAAGTTAGTTTCAAACTACAAAAATTAGTAATCATTTTTATATAATTGGTATGACGGTGGTTTTAAGGTATGGTTTTTATAATACTGTATTAACTACGAATAAAATAATTACATTTACGAAAATATTCTTGCTTACAAAAAAATATATGTTTTCTTTTTCGAACAGAGCAACGGACTGACATTCTTTTTACAAACTTTGACTTTGCAAAATTATAGTATTCTATTACTATTTTATTTACGGATTCTAAAAATAACAAATTAACTATTTATTAACCTGAAAAAAAATACTCCTATACTCTAACTTTAGTTGGGTAAAACTCTTTCGGCATAACCGTGAGCAAAACTTAGTTTAGATTTATATCTAGGTCACATAAAGCTATGATTAAAGATAAGCGTGTTGAGTACATATAATTAATATTTTCATAAAGTGTATCGCTACCATGTTCACATACACTGTTACACATCACAGTGATTCATTAACGTTATCATGAAATTCGTCAAAACATTGAATTTTGTTTGCCCTATAAAATTAATTACATTGCGCAAATAACTATACTACAAACTTGCAAAAACCATGAAGATTTTTCTTTACAATATACGATACGAGACTTATCGTATATTTACATTGTTTCAGCTTCGATGTGGAAAATGGCGGTGGTGCGGGTGGTGGTACTGGGGGCGCTCGGTCGCCCCTCGAGGGCGGTTCACCGTCGACTGCGCTCGTCCTCCAGGCCATGCCGCAGCGCCGCGAGTCCTTCCTATACCGCTCAGATTCCGATTTCGAAATGTCACCCAAATCTATGTCAAGGAACAGCTCTATTGCCAGCGAAAGGTAAGATAACATTGATTTAATTATTATCACGTCACATTTACGGCTGGCGAATATTCGATCAGCTAGAGGACACATACCTAACTTTACAAATGATTTTTAAGTCATTCCGTACACCATCCTCGTTATCAAATTATTGTTATATAAAGCTTAGATATGGACGATTGAAAGGCTAATTGACTTGAGTGACATTTTTTTTTTCGAAAAATTTGAACTATCTTAACGAAACATAGAAAAACGTGCTTAATAGTTTAATATGTATGAAACTTAATTTCGCAAAATTATGTTGCTTAAGTCAATTAGCCATTCACACGTCGATATGTCCCATATCATATATACACTTAAACAATTAAAAATAACTTTCATTATGGAAAATTATAAGATTATTATAAGGTTTCGAATAATATTCGCAGTTCACATAATTTTATTTATCCTTACAATAAAGTAGTTAATTACAATATGCTATGTCCCACACAAATTCAGAACACTAGTAGGTAATGATGAGATGAAAGAATTTGTCGGGCGAAACCAACCTTTCTAAATTCTATTCGCAAAAAATAATTAATTAATGTAACAATATAACCGCTATTTTCCTCAATATAAATATAGAAAATACTTAAGTATGTATATCTCATTTTATTATACAAAAAGTAAATTATTATTCAAAAAAAATAGAATTATTTATATACTTTTACATAGGCATCAATGAATTACATTATAATGTTATTGTATACTTTTAGACAAAAGGTAGTAATAATATAAACGTCGTAAACTGAATGTTACGACGATGCTGAAAATAAAAGGCAGCAATGATTAAAAATCAATAATAATAATCCGCTTTGGTGTACTCAAAACGGCTTAGCACTAATTAAATACGAAGTATTCAAAGCATTGATAAAATTATACTACAGGAGTAATTTCAACAAAACAATAAAAATCTACGAACAGCAATAAAATTATCTTTACGATTTCATTTGCATCATTTTAAGACCCATCGAGTTAATTAAAAATTCATACCTCTTATAAAAATTACCCTGCTTTTGTTTCCCATGAGACACATGGCTTCTAATAAAAATATTATGGTAATGAGTGTCCATCTTAATTGAATCGTTATAATTAAAAAAAAACAAATACAGTGTTTTTTTTTATTGGCCCACAATGCCATGTTGTACAAGTTCGCACGTCTGATATTGTTTTTGGATATTTATAGAATTTATCTTCTGTACCCTTTGCTTTTAAGTAAGAACAGAAAAGTTTTATACAAAGCGTCTTTGATAAAAACTTTTTACTATTTATACTTATTTTTTGTAAAAGTTTTATTTTATTATATTTTACCATCATTTTATAATAAAATTAATCGAATTAACTTTATGCAGAACTAATGTATTTAATGATATGCTCGTAGTCGTCTCTACATTATTATTTGCTCCAGCTACTATGTTCAAAAAGAGCATTTACAAAAACTTTATACAAAGCCTTAATAAGTATTATTTTATTTTAAATGAATTTGCATAAATAAATAAAATGACTGATCGACTAATGCGTAAAATATTAGCAATGTGATAACCTTATTATTACATTTAATTTCTAGCTCTTGCTAGATTTCTGCTACATTACTATAAAATATTATAATTTTTTGCATAACATCCATTAATTTACAAAATTAGGTATGCGGTTATTGAAACATTAGAAACTTCGCACAATATACACATCACATAAAAATGTATATATAAACACGAATGTAAATATAATTCAAATTGTTTTAATACTTACATATAGTTGGCATAAAATTAACATTAGCCTTTAGTTTAACATCATGATTGTATAATTTATTATTGAATAACAATAAATTCCGTTAAGACCGGAGCGAGTAGTTTGTAGACAAATTATAATTAAAAAGTACGTAGGTGTGTATACCTTTATACGTGGGTGTAATTCATTATTACATTTCCTAATTAATCACCCGATTCGCAACAGACAGTGGGTTTAATTAACTTTCCCGTGAAACTTGTTTACTAAAACAGAGATCAAAGTTATACATCCATTTTAAATTAATTTCTCAATGTATATATGATAAACGTGCAAAAGCCTAAACTGTAATAGTGTTTTCAGATCTGGCATATTTGATGTGAATATATATATTATGTATATTAATATATATTAAGTAGTTATACCTATGGCGCTTGTCAGTCTTTTACGAGTCTGTAGGCGTGTGTAAGCTCATACAACAAACATGCGCTGAGATCAACGCATGAAGTTGTTGATGCGTCAGTATGCGAATACGAGCACTAACATACTTCACTATAGCCTACAAATACTTTGAAATCATAATTTACCGTTGTAAAAAGTAATAAATTAATCAATATAATAATATAATAATAATATCAGCCCTGTATTATATACTTGACCACTGCTGAGTACGGGCCTCCTCTACTACTGAGAGGGATTAGGCCTTAGTCCACCACGCTGGCCTAGTGCGGATTGGTAGACTTCATACACCTTCGAAATTCCTATAGAAAACTTCTCAGATGTGCTGGTTTCCTCACGATGTTTTCCTTCCCCGTTAAAGCGAAGGATAAATTCACAAATAATACACACATGATTTTTTAGAAAATTCAGAGGTGTGTGCCCTTGGTATTTGAACCTGCGAACATTCGTCTTGGCAGTCCGTTCCACACCCAACTAGGCTATCGCCGCCTAAATTAATCAATAAATAACTACAAAAATGTCTAAACTTCCATCGCGTGCCACTACGTCCAAAACTGACATTGACGATCTATTGAATTGATCTGTCGTTATGTACCCAATTGACCGCGTAACAAGTTGCGATTTATAGCGCACGATATTACCACTTGGTTTGTAATTCAGACCTTGTCGCAATAGCTATTAAGTCGTAGAGACATTTTGTGATGGCATGCCTCGTGTCTCCGAAACATTTTCATGAAAACGAAGACACTACTCGGACGCAGATTCAAAGTAAGCTACATTATCTCTTATTCACTTAACTCGTGTATATGTTGTGTCGGACTAACAAGTAGCGAGCTTACTCACAAACAGCCTACATTTGATGATAGCATGTATATCCGCGAATGTATTCAGATGGAAACTGTGTCGCATAGCTCATGCACTCGCCGTGACTAAATAAAACAAACATGAGGGCAAAATTAATGTACACTTCATGCTACAGCTGCCACCTCTACAGATCCTCTCACCACACTACTCTAGCACAATATGTTCGGTGTGAAACTCAACCCCGCATTCTGTAAGAGCGACCCGATCCGCTTAGGTGGCATAACATTGTGTGTCCTCTGAGGTCTTCGTATTTTCTTTCTTCTCCTTATCTTTTAATTGCTTACAGATTCAAGGAGGCTGAGGCTGCACAACTGGACAGAGCGTACGTACACTTACTTACGCACGTGTAACCAGCACCGCACAGCTATGTCTGTCCCAGTTTTCTTGGCTTGCTTTCTATTGCCTACTGCTTGAGAATCCCTAGTCGTGCTTTGTTTGTTGAAATCGTTTACCTATGCTTTTGTGTAAATTAATTTCACGTCATATTCAGCTTAAGTTACGTCGGTGATCCAGTAGTAAAGGTTGGTATGGAATTTTACTTTAGGCTATTAATTATATTTGGTATAAATCTACATATAATAACTCCGTAACATGTTTATAGTAAAAAGAAAAATAAGCTGTTAAACTTTGATAAATTATTCTGTAAATAGATTTTACTATATTATAGTACTCCTTATCTACCAGTGTATTCAATATAATAATAAATTGTGATTAACATTATCTATTTATATGATATAAAAGTTACTTTTAAATAAAAGCCGTTGCAAATATCGATAGCAGATGTAAATATGAAACTGATATTGAGGTATTAGGTGATACCTTTTTCCCCTGCATTAACTATTCGACGTCGATCCCTAAGATCGGCATTATGTTACAACTCAATAAAATAAATCACTCATTGGAACCAAACAAGCTTTATTGAAATTAAAATGAAAACATGGCAGTGTTCACGGTAATTTCTAGTATGGACTTGAATATCGGTATCGTATAAAATACCAATATGAGAGATAAGTTACCGCTCTACATAGGTAAAAAAACTAAAACTAGACAATAAAGTACAATTTAATCTTCTGTTAAAAATAACTAACGGTAACAAGAAACCCTTGAAGTCATTCCGAACCAGCACTTTGTAAATTACAACAATTAGTTTTGTGTTTGGATTTATTTATAATTGGCTACGTTTATTCTCTAAGTTTACCTTTCCGTTGTCGTTTATGTTCTGATAGTAATGAAATGTTGGCTTATGATATCATGGAACATTTTATCATTAAGAAATATATCATTACGCAGAAATAGTATGAAACGAATCCAATTATTACGTTTTTTGCGTTAAACGTCACATAATTGGACATATCATTAAATGCTTCTACCACAAGAAACATTTTAATTACTTTATTTACTTAGTTATGATATTATTTCGTTAAGACGCTTAGTATTACAGCAAAGATATTCTTCCCGCATTGTATGTATTACAAGATTTGCTCGCGGCTTCGCCCGCGAGACAAGCCCTTCCCGTTATGTAAATCCCTAAAACACAGTAACGATTCATAGGAAAATGTAAACGACGCCAGCGCCATCTTTTTAAAAATGTTGATAAAAAATGACATTACTTAAAGTAAAAATTTGCCTTATATGTGATTATCCAACAATTGTGGTCCACCAGTGATCCAAATTTTATCCAAATCCATTCAGCTATTTCTGCGTTTACTGCTAACAAAGATCGCAGCAAATATATCCAAAAATTATCATAAACTTACGCGTTTATAACATTAGTAAGATAGTAAAATAAGGAACAGTAATAAAGTAATTACTGGGGAATCTAAAATATTAAGAAAATAAACCCAATGACTCCAATATGTAGGTACTAGGTTTTCCGACATGATAAGCTTACAAATAAAACCCGAACGTTTCGTACGATAGACCTTGACTGTAATACCTACCTGTAGAACGTACATACGTACCCATATATGTATATATAGGTACGTTCACCAACACAAGAGACGATCGATATGAAGCGGAGCGGGATATTGGCCGGGTAGAGTCTACCAGCACACCTGTAAAAATGCAAATGTCTTAATTATATCTGGCATTGATAACGCTCGCACTGACCCTCGACATCCACGTCGAACATTGATTATTACCGTCGCCCACCGTCGCCAGTTTCCATTAGCGCCAAATTTATCCTCGGGCGGCGTCGCGCGCTCTCGGCGACGACCGGGCGAGCGAGTGGGACGCGGCCGCCACCGCCCGCCCGCTGCTGCGCCTCGCTGCCTCGCTGCCTCGCCGCCTCGCCACCTCTCTCGCTTCCATTGATAGTCCGCGCGGGCTGCCGGCGACACGCCCGCGCCGCCACCAATGCCGCGCGATACGCGATGCACTCCTGTTTCGCCGTTTAACCCCTCTGCACAGTAAACCCCACACTAACATGTGCCTCGACGACGCTCGTTCTGTTATCAGCTACCGTACCGCGGAGTGACGTGCCGTTTATACTCCTACTATTTCGGATTAAGTCATAACGTGATCACTTACCGGGACTGTAGAAGCTCGTTGCTGAACGACTGGATAGCATCGAGGTCGTTCACTGGTTTGCCACAGAGCCACGCAGCGGTCGCAGTATAAACGTTTAGTTTCGATGTAAAATTTACCGAGGCCTAGTCGTATACTAAACACAACTGCTTTGTTAAGTATACGTAAATTTGTAATTGATTATGTTATGATATTTAACTTATAAATAATAGAAGATTTTTATATTGCCACCGAAAAGGACGTCCGATCCAGATAACATTATCTTAACACATGTACGTCGTGATAGATTATTCACGAAGTAGAGAGACACGTAGCATCAATTTTATTTTGTTATTATTGACATTGTGCTCAGAGAGAACGCTTATGTAATTACCAGCGAAGGTCTCGCTTGCGTGTTCGCACGTGGGCTCGGGGAGTGCCGACGTTTACACCTCACTAAACAGCGTGTGCTCACGAAACACATTGGACAATGACTTAGTGACAAACTATTAGGCGTTTATTGGGGCGACATCCCTATGCAGTGAATAAGACGAGATAAAGATGCAACGTTCAGGATCCCAGTCGGAGCGGCTGGGCGCAGGAGGTGGAGGCGCTACATTCATTGCCAAAAGCTCGGCGTCGGAACACAGCATGGCGACGAGCGTGACTGGCAACAGCGGCGGGGGAACCCTGCCGCGTACTCTCAGCACGAGCGTGCTGCGAATAAAAAACAGATCCACATTCTGGGAAAAGTTTTGGGATGAACGCACCAGACGCGACGCGTAAGTAACATATAGGTACAAATACTCGTATATGTATGCATATAATGAACCTTCAATTATATATTGCCATTTGCCCATATCAAGCACTCTTGGTAATAGGAATTAATAAAACGGTTCTCTTTTATTGATACTAAGCTCTGCCCGTCTATGTAACACCCAATATATTTTGATTATAATCATAATAAATAAAAGGTCCCATTCCCTTTATTTTCTTGTAATCGTGATGCGTAAACATTTCTGGAATCAATATACATAGTTGTATAGTCCTCGAAATCTCTCGCTCTCTAAGACGATTTTCCAAACGAAGCGCCTTGTTATACCAATTGAACCATGGGCTCCTGCTCTCGAAAATAACACGTTTGATGTTTCTTTCACAACTGTTGCTTCGATTGCAGATTCATCTTCAAGTTAAAATGTCCGTATCTGACGCTCTGTTATTACTGCCTATAATATTGTTTATCTTGTATCAATTACTTTTGCCCATAGACCGTTACCTAGTTCTTTAATTGGTTCGACATTAACTGCGTTACATCTTTAAATTGCAAGATCAATTATACGTCCCAACAATATTAAAACAATAAGTCCCCCGTTATAGTTCCTTTGAGAATTATAACACATGGTATGACGAACTCGAAAGAGAATATAAGTATTAAATCAACCACCAACATAATGCGAAGCCTGTTTTTATCATAATACTTACTCTCTCATCACAAAGTACTCAATCTGTAAATGCGCGTAATATTTGACTTATCCACAAGTGCTCTATAAAATACACTAGTATTACAAAGCACACTATATCTACACAGATAGGTATGCATATTGAATACAATACGTTGAGTCATATTACTAGACTCCAATAGCAATATAAGATTGTCATAGAGTCTTCAGGGCTCTCATAAGTGTTCATTTATATATAAAGCTATGGTACTTCTGAAAAAATAAAATTGAGATAGCTACGACATTGATTACCCAGCAACAAGTACGATGTAATGATCATCTGTCCGTGTTGAATCTCGCCACCTTGTCTTATGAAGCTGACAGTCTTTGAACCAAATAGCCACTCAAAGAAAGTGTTCTTGCTGTCATTGTTGTGTTTGTTCTCAGTACCTATATCGAAATCAAATAAAAGGTTGAATAGAGTGTTTTTCTGTATATTAAATCTCTTCAGTATTATATATTCTGTGTGTATAACTATAAATTTGATCAAGTTAGTGATTTTTCTAACATTTTCATTAAAAATACTTAAACGATACATAGACGGAAAATTAAACAACTGATGATTACCTAAAACGAATTTCACTTACTATTTTAATGCCCATTTCTTAAATCGGATCCAATAATTGTTTTCTCATTGTTATCTCATTTGTTGTTCATTTTACTTTACTAAATAAATCCATAACGACCTTTGTTAACACAGCTATTGTTTCCACTATGACAGTGTATGTCAAGCATTTAACAAAGACAATGGAGCACTACGCCACATGTGATTTCCCATGGAGTAGCAGCGCAAAGGGAATTAATATTTAAATGAACTACACTTTCTACCGCCCATCAAACGGCAACTACATCAGGGCCCTTATTCTGTATGATAGTGTAGCCGCGTAACGCGGCCGTGTCATGTTATCTTCGAGAAATGTGCGTGGAATGGTATTCTGTAAGCCAAATTTCTATAGTCCTAAACATGATGCGTTGTGTTACGCGCTTGTTACGCACTGTTAAAATAACGTGCGGAATAGAGAATAAGGCCCCAGTGTCGGACGGAGGTGGCATTGGTACCGCGAGCGCAGAGTGCACGCACACCCGGCAGGCCGCTCCTCTAGCAAGTTCAAAGACATCATTAAATTTAATCATTGTTTATACGTTTGAATTGACGTGCTTTTTATTGAGATTTAGACAAACGTAAACAAAAATTCAGATTTCCCTCCTATAATTAGTTTAGTTTTACGATTGGGTACCGTATTTTTCCATTTAATTAAACGGCTCATGCCCTTTTAGTTTCGTGACGTTGAAAAACTCAACTCAAAGGTCGCACTTCTGATCTTCGTCAAAAATAATTCAATACCGTCAATCCAACTTTTTGCTAACGACATTTTCTTTGCCGATAAAGGAAATTCAAAAGATGTGACACGCGGATAATATATTTTAATGGGATTCTAACTCTTAGCCGGTGTAGAGAGCCAGCGTAACGCAAACATTACAGGGAATAAAATAAACATTTCAAAATAAATTTTCTCTTTAGATATTTTGGTAATAAATCACCAAGAGGACTTATGAAAAGGTTCGTTATTTAAATTTTAAACATGTAATGAGCACTTTATGATGAATAAAGGAAAATAATACTGGGGCTAAAATCTTCACAAAGACTTGATCTTTACTACTACGAATTGTCGCGACAGTCACTCTCATTACACGTTTGGTAGCCATTAAAAGAGTCTCTTATTGAATTTGATTAATTACTACCCACACAGATTGAAAATGTCCATTATATGGTAGAATTCAAAGAAGGCTAATTTAAAACGGGAATTCAAATAAACGTATAACTCATGTACGTACAAAATAAACGATGTGAATAGATAATTACTAATTTCAGCTACCGGAGATGTGATAAGAATAATTCTAATTTCTTAGAAGAGAAATGTAAATAAAATAATCCTCTTTTTCGGAATTGCTTTGAGTGTTTGGTAAATATAAAAACAACACTGACAATGGCGCCTACTTGCCGGAGCGAGCCGTGGGCGTTAATTGATAACACGTGGATGCACCGACCAGCCTCTGGAATCCTATATTTTACGTAAAGCGAAAGCACTTTATTAAATATACAATGCCGGCGATTTTTTTCAATTTTAAATTGCTTCGTAAATTATTATTGAGAGCCGCGGTGTACGTCCTACGTATTGAATTACAGCTCTCCCCACGCATGTATATAAATATGGCTTCGTATTAACCATATATCAATATATATTCTGAATTAACTAAAACTGAGTTAAACGTATGTCTAAATATTGATTAATTTCAGAAATAGAAAGTTAAAATTTGATGTAGAGAAGACAAGACGTCCTCTCTATTACGAGAACTTTGAACTTTACAAATAACTCAGAAGTCAATGTTTTCTTCTTTCATATTCGTCGCGGCCATTATCTGGCCAAAAACATTATCAGTTATTGTTTGAACAATGTACACCTTGCAAATTACAATTTTGTTTGAATCTATTTTTGCATTAAAACACATATTAATTTAGCTTAAATAAAGGAATATCCCAACTCGTACACAATTCCTTTCAGGCGAGTAAATCCCAATTTCGTATCATCTAATAATATATTTTTTCACATAAATGTTTACCCTGTGAGCTTAAGATAATACTTCTCACTTGAAGGTCATTGTCACAAATCAAATTTATATTTACGTCTTTTGTCTCGCAAAAAGGATGACAAAAAATATAATTTGTTTAAGGCGGCTCATTTTTATTTATAATCTTAAGCCCTTTTGTGACTGATAATTAGTCAAATATTATACCGTTATAGAATTAAAATTCCATGGTTTTATGTGCTGTACGTACTTGAAGATACTAATACAACCCTTTTTTCAAACTGTTTGCATCGTATAAATGTGTTCGCAAGATGAGAATAAATTACCATCTTTATATTTAATATAAACACGTCCCACATAAAATATTGTATACAATACAACCCACTCACTTAAACTTAAATCTTATAGCATATATGGAAGCCATAAAGTCGGGTCATAAAGACAGTTAGTATGCACATATTTTTAACTTATCAAGCGTAGATATGGTGACTTATAAAATTTTGGTGACATTAAATTAAAAAAGACAGTAGAGTGTTTAAAACTTTCATTTAATTTACATCTTTTTAATGTTTTATAGTGTACCTAAATGCAAAGGCAATCTATTTAAATGCAATATCTTATTTAAAAAAACGTATTCAAAACTGTTCGAAAAACACGTCGTAGGTAAACAAAAACGTACAGATGAAATCTAGAATTACGACCGATTCTTGATAATATTGAAAAAGCTGTTGAGTTCTTTTCGTTTACTTTCTACAATAAAAATTTTGAGACTTGAAATTCTACACCTGCACTTAAGCACTTTTAAGATCTCTTATGTGATGTCAGTTGGTATTAGGTTTTTGTTTAATTTGTCTTGGAAGTTTATTTCAAACTTAAACTAAAAGCAAAACAGAATGTCAATTAGAGCACTAACTGACAAACCTCTAAAATTTATGTTTTTAGTTTACATGGAGTTCGATTTTTTGCTCTGCTACTCATAAAACTGACCAGTGATTGTAAACTTCAAAACACTATAATATTGGTGAAGTAAGATTAATAAAAAGGCTAGAGAAATAGACGTAATTTTTAAACTGCTAAAACCTACAAGTTTTCCGACGGAAGGTTTTGCCAGCCGCAGCCATGTACTCGTAGGAGCACCTGCCGTGACGTGGAAACCTGTTATTATAGTTTAACTGCACTACCTATAGAGTCATTAATTTATTTGTTCTTCTATGTAGAATGCTAGTACTTAGCAAAGTCGATTTGAAACATGGATTAACAAAGTATTTTCTGCATAAAATATACCGCTCTTTGAATCAAAGATGTTGGTAAATGATTCCTAAAAATTGTCTTGGTTTTAAATTTTAAGTCAATTATAATATCCGAGGTTTGATGTACGGTAAAATACGCAATAATTTTATATATAGTGTGTCAACACAGAATAATAATTGGACGTAATTATGGGTGTAATAACATATATTATCCCAACCAAGATAATTATAAAGAAAAAACATATTGTGGAACCTACAATCGGATTCGTAAAATTAGGTTGCTATCTTCTTAATTCGATTAGACTAATCCGTTTAAGTCATAATTAGAGATATTGCTTCTTACTAATAATATATAAGGAAAAACAAAATAGTCACTCTGTATAAAAATACATCTACTAGACTTGGCATTCTTCCAATTAACATTGTTAGTAGCATACATGGCGTAAGTAAACTATAGTGGAATAAGGAACGTGTGTATAATAAAACAAAACAGAGCCTTGCGCCTCGGCGAAACCTTGACATGTGATTATGGGTACATAGTCCCGACATCATCAATTTTATTGGTGTAGACAGAGAATTACATGCGTTATAATTCGATATAAATTACTTGTCCTGACTGACTGATTCATCAGCCACAGGCCCATACCACCAGATAAATCCATATAATTCAGACAGGAAATTGGCTCCCTAAAGTGGAAGGTGATAAAGCAGAAAAATATTTGAATGAAAAATCTAATTACTCGTTACTTCGAGGTATACGCTTTCAAAGAAGTTAATAAACACATTTTATATAGATACCCATTTTTATTGGTCTCGGGTCCGAAATCTCGGTAGGACAAAGTGATATTAGGATTATTCATCAACTTCTGTGTCAACCAGGAATCTGGAGTTTCATGATGGCATAAAGAAATAAAATTTAAATTAATAAGTATATGTGTATACATAAGTGGGTGAGTGTATGTATGTGTATATAATATATCAGGAACGGCTGATCCGGTTCTAAAAATTCTAACACTAATCTAAAGCTACAGAGTCCATAAACACAAGCCGCATCGTTTATTAAATTTTATTACAGTTATTCCGACAAAGACTTACACCTTAGTGGAAGCGCGACGAAACTATTAATTAAATAAATTTGTTATTCAAAAAGACTAATTATCTGCCGTTCTTATTTTTAGCGCTATAAATAAAAATGAAGGAAGATTCATAAATTAGATTGCGTAGCCACGTCTGTGCTTTAGCGATGTTTTCCCTCGTCTTCACAGTGCAAATATATATCTGCTCTAATTGCGTCGGAAATAAAGTACTCGCCACTCTTACCCAAAGGCAACAACTTATTTCCGTGACGCATCCACTTTGCACTTAACGTTTCATTTTCTTGTACCAAAAACGTAGGTATGGTAAAATATTTCACTCACAAATTAACGTAGGTATATGATGTATGAACTGGATCATATCAGAGTTTCGAAACAGCTTCCAATATCGCTACCCACCATGATTAAAATCAAACAATCTGACATAAGGTAAATTATCCTCCAATTTAACACACCCAATCTTAAAAAATATCAAAATAAAAGTCTTTAAGAAATATGCTGGTTTACGTCGTATAACGATTTTTATCCATATTGTGTTGTGATATTTTAAAATGTATCTATATGTATATGGCTACATATCTGTGCGGGATAATCCTTTTTCCTTTCCAGTTGTTGTGCTGATCCTCATTGTTAGCGTTGTGAACAGACAGTATGTACACAGATAGATATAAATAGAAATATAAGTTAATAAGAGCATAAAAATCTTAAAAACTTAGAGATAAGGCTCTTTATAAATAAGATAATCCTACTGTCATAAATGTGTTCGTTTGTGACCATGATTTAATCTGTTCTTGAACTAAACATATATCCAACTGTAATATTCTGACTCGTTTTTTCTCGTAATATATTATATAGTATGACAATTTAATTTCTAGTTGATCTTTAACAACATACCGTGGCGATTTAAATATTAAACTCCCATCTTTATTTTCGACTGTTTCAATAGAAGTACAATCTCTCGATTATAGGCACAATATGCATATTTCGGCATCTCCGGGCATGATGTTTAAAACCAATAAAATAATTAAATTCTTCTGACCAGACATCAAACGTCTGAGAAATCTCAAAAATAAAACGTTTTAAATAACACCCCTTTATACTTTGGGGGTTCAAAAACCCACGCGAAATATCGCCCGACCTGAGAAACGAACTCCACGCCCAGAGTCCATATACTTTGTCACTATACCGAGGCTAAATCCACATCAACGTTATATTTTAAATTGGCTTCTGGTACATAATAATGTATTTGTACCCGACGTAGCCTCCCCCGATTGCTTCCACTTCGTTCTTTCCGGCGCGTTTTTCTCGATTTTCCTGTTATTACGTATTACTTCATCCCATCTCCCGAAGGGACGGCCCCTTTTCCTTTCCTGTCTAACCCCTACAATGAGCACGTTACCCTTAAGGTAAATCAATAGTTTTGAATGGAAACAAACATACTACGAAAAGGATAAGGGCCTTGATTCAACTCAGATCGGGTAATTGTTACTTATGGGCTCTGACAATTCGGAAAATATACTGACAAAGTGTGTGGTGATAAGCTCATTCTATATCATGAATAAATTAAGCTTAGTGAAACCTGGAGGTAGGAAGGAACTAAATAAATATTTCTAATGATTTATTTAGTTGCGATAGATATGTGAACTTATATTTTCGTATTAAAACAAGAGTATTAATTTCCAAATAAATAGCAAAAATCTAAAGTAGTTTTACTGTAGTTGTAGCCAGTGTACTACTGTAACTACTGGACATAATAAGACTTAACATCTCATGTCTCAGAATGGCGAGCACAGTGGAATATAAACCATAAAAAACACTAATTATTTTTCAATACGACTCATTGGAACGTATACTATTACTTTACTTTCATCAGAACAGGAAAGTAGAAAAAAGATCTTATCTTTAGAATTCCTTCACTGTGTCTCTGTATCTGACGCATGCATTATAAAGCGAAAAGATGCTTGCAGTGCACAGAAAAGTACTTCTAAGAAAATGGATATCTTTTTGTTGAGGAAAATACATTACTATCTTTCTCAGCCTATCCTACGGCATTTTCTTGTTGTCGACATAATTTTCTGTAATTATGCACTCACTGTTTGTAATAGTACAAAACAATCTACATTTAGTAGCCGTGTTCTAAAGAAACAAGCGTTCATTTAGTTTGGGTACCACTTTCGAACAAGAACTTACTTTGTTAAAGAATATGTATAGTATTTAAAATATTATAATATTCCAACATATATAATATATATTCTGCTATATAATATGTACTAAATAAAAAATAACGTGTTTAAATCAGGTCAATATAACAAATTAAAGTGGCGGAACCAAATTCCCAATACGTCGAAAACTCTTGATTTATACCTTCAAATATTTATGAGAACTATTCAGCTTGTTTTCCGTTCTAATTTATTGCCGTTTATAACCCAGAGATTAAAAATTGTTATGCTATTTTAGTTCCAAGTAAACTTTTTTATTCTTCAGGATTTTTTGTCCTATTTTACACTAACTATTGTATTTCTTATAATTAATGCGGAACGTTAGTGTTTACTTATGTCATCAAATGGCACAATAATCGCCGTGTGTAAAATTAACATCACTAAGAGTTAGTAAAAGTATACTATAATACCAACTTATATGTTCTACAGAGACATAGAGAAAAAAAATGCAAAATCTCGTCTGCACAACCTGAACGTCCTGATAAATAAACTAGTAAATCCAATGTGACCAGCGAAAATTACAAAGTATGACGATTTTTGAAGTTGTAAATACTAAATATTATAAATGTTGAAAATACTATCTAGCTAAGCGTAGAAATAAGGAAGTAAATGTTAAAATATAGAGTCAATATGGTAGATAAAAAGATTGACAAATTTGCTGCGATCAATATGTACTACGTCTTTTATAATTACAACCAATTAGTGAATTTGGTTGTTTTTTATGTGAAAATGCATGTAATGTTTAAGAGATTTTGAGTATACGTAGAACAATGAATATATCACACAAATTATTGTCTCGCCGCCATAATTAATTTCCAGCACACACAACAATAGGTACAATCATCTTTTAATTCTCAAATATTAAATATTTAAACTCGTTCGGATAATATTACATCAAGTAAATGTCAACCGACTATTTTCAAACTGTTTTGCGAATATAAATTATATTATTTATTCCAATTCTCAAAGGAAACTTTTCACAGAGACAGCAAGGATTCTTCTGCGAGTGACAGATTTAATTCCTTCATCCTTAAAATTTATTCAGTTGAATTTACATAAAATATCGATCTCCGATGATTAAGGGATAACAAACAAATCACAAACCTAACCCGGAGCTATTCAATATATCTTTTGTATTGAAACGATGTTTATATTTTAAAGACTTAACGTTAGGGTAGAAGTGGTAATATCTGATATGCTCGTCCGATTTATAAAAATACTAATAACTAACTATATACCCTGATAGCTAAAATAATGATTAATGAAAATAATTCAATTATAATTAATCGAATCGTGTACATAACAAACCTACTACATAGAATGCATAGATTTTTAAATTTCTTTGTCTTTACATCACTGTGACAACAACAATTAAAATTATTATACGTCATTTTAATTATATGAACCAACGTGAAAAAACTAAATGTTTACATTCTCATTATTATGAACTGTATATTTAGGAGCACGCTTCTTACTAGAAAAAGTTGGTTTCTTTTTACTCATGAGGTAAATATAAATTGTATAATGTATACTAAACAAAAAAAATAGAATAGAAAGTAAATAACTGCAGCGCACATTGTAATGTTCATTTGTATTACATTCTTCATAATATCTTTGCTACCTTATCATCTAAGTTTGCTATCTTTAGATTTTAGGCAGATACTAGTGGTACCAAGGCACGCTACTTGCCTTACATTCGATGTACATACATATATCCAGACATGATTGCTAAATGTGTTTCATTGGTTAATGTTACGGCGTTGAATGGTTGCTTGGCGGGAAATTGTCGACCTTCAGCTTTGAAGCTGGCAAATGAACGTGCAATAATAAAATTGTTTACGTGTCGAATTTTACGTAACTCAATAAGCGCCATCGTAATCTTAAAATGGGGCTTTATTCAATCGGGACCGTGCGTGATTTGGCGCCATCCCTTGTTCTAAAAATGATTTTGATTTGGAGTTCAGTTTTATTATTCGATCAACACAGCTAATGGCTTGAAACAATGTTAGGTTGTTAAAAATTGTTTAAAGAAACACTATTAACATTTAACATAGGAACTGACCATAAATATAGTCACAAATAATAAAAAATGGACTCGATTACGCTATTGTGACACTACAACAATACTGTAGAGTGTAGACTAAACTGGGCATAGCGCTATAACAAATTATGATGCTGAGTTTGGGTGTGTGCCTCAAGAAGCAGTATAATAATAGACACATGCGCAGTGTATTTTTATAACACTTTAATTAAAACATAGCATACAGTCAGTTCAATTGACCGCAACCAAAATAGACCGATCATTTTGCCTTCCATTTTAACTGTGTGTTATTTTACAACCTATTTTAAGAAATGATAAAAATAACGGTTATAATATAAGTATAGAATTTATATTGGTAATTTCACAAATCATATCAAAAATAAAACTAAGTAAAATTGTAGTAGGTTTATTGCTTTGTCTTTTTTTTTATTTGGGGCTTGTTCTAGTTTGACTCGCACAACAAACTTCAAGAGTTTTTTTATTAGTTTGAACGCCCTAATCTCAGAAAGTGTAGGTTCGATTTGAAAAAATCTTAACGATTGAATTGCCTCGGAATCGGAATTGAATCCTCGATAAATGAGGAAGGCCATAGGTTACATGTATATAACATCACGCTATATAAATGTAACCTAATATATATATGTAACGTTGTAGGAGCGGAGCATTAATGAAAAACGTTGCAAAAACGGAAAAAAAATATTCCTTTTGAGAGCTTCCGTTGCGTGCGTTGCGTTAAAGATGAAAGTTACGCAGCAATAACGTACATCGGAATTGTTACTCTTAAAAAGTTGTAAAAAGTATATTATAAAACAAAGTCCCCCGCCGTATCTGTCTGAACGGGAAAACTCAGAAACTATCAACAGAAATCGATGGAATTTGGGACTTTTATCCCAAAAACAGTTAACGCGTGCGAAACTGCAAGCAATTTACATATAAACTTCTGAATAATTTGTTAATTATTTATGTTTTAATAGCAAAGACATTATTTTTGTGGCCATAATATGTATGATGTTTTGATAACATCTATTAATTCACTGTGTTTTCAAAAAAGTCCTTTGGTAACGTATTTATAAGTAGTCACTAAGTTTTAGTCCGACAATTCCTCGTTTATTGTATCGATAAACTACATTCTGATTTCCATCCATAACTGCTATCTACATCTATATTAAACTACTTTAAAAAAATATATTATATACCCAAGTAAAAAACAATAACGAATGCATTGTACATATCAACATTATAACAATATACTCGGCTCACAGTAATTGTAACATGTTATCAAAATAAAGCTGTTAGTTTTAGGTGATGTCATGACTTTTACTAGCGTTTATTACGTTTATTGCCGTCTGAACACTTGTTACGTCTGTCGTTCCTTAATCGCTCAAACTTAGCTTAACCGATTTTGTTGTTTACTCTATCCGATTTTGTAGTTATCTCTATGGGATTAGTAAAATGTTTATTAATCCTTGTTTTCACTTTTAGTATCTCATCTGTGAAAGTTTTAGTTATAACTAGATAAATTTTCAAATAAATCAATTTATTTAGTAGTGTTTGGTTTCTGCTCCTGCCACGCAATTATAATGTCTATTAATATAAGATTTTTTTTAATATAAGATTGGCATGTTAAAACGTAGAAACAAACTTTTTAGTATAACATAGTATTATATATTCCAAAAGATAACTAAAAAGAACCTTTCCAACGCAATAAGAACAAATCAAAGAATATAAATAAGAAAATGCAACGTGAATACTTTTATTGAAATCATTTAGACCATCCAATCACATTAGCTTCATCATTAACTGGTCCATTTGTAGTGTCGGAACATATATTTATTGCTTTACTCTTATTGTTTTATACCTCGAGTCGTAATTGAATTACATCTCTTGGAACAGGATGACAGTAAACGAGAAAAGTGGACCAGTGACGTCCGCTTAAACTAATAGAGTTTAACAATACGAGCACCGCGTAGCCTATATATAGAACAGGCTTCCTTTCCAAATCTTTGGTCGTAACTTTTCGATATCATTGACGTCATAATATAGCCTATTAGTTCCACTAATGATTTATATAATTTAATGTTAACGAGTCACGTCGAATGCGATATTTCTAATCGCTTTAGATGATATTTTTAAATCCGACAGGAAAATACATGACTGAATTCAAATTACCCCGAAATTATTCCGATTTATTTAGTCTGGAACGCTTAGGATAATTTGTTTTTTGTTTTTTTTGTCTTTGAGATATTGTGACGATTACAATAATAGTATTCATGATCTTTGCAACTGTGAACAGTGTTGCATAATCTGCAGTGATTTTAACTTCCTTGGTCTCGAGACCTGTACGAGGAAAGAGTTGCTTCAGCATGATGTCTGATTGCGTGACATACAGCAGAAAGCCACGTGATGCTTCGCTGGGCACGACTCCAGACTAACTCGCCAAAATTGTTATTTATCTTTTTCCTTCACATGACTAAATGTCGCACGTGACTTAAATATATTAGTCATTACAGTGAAATGCACTTCTCTACATAAATACTACAACAACAAAGACTATTTGTTTATAAAGTTAGAATAATTTTCTATATTATTTTCTATATAATATTCTATACATTTCAAATATTACTCATCTAGAAAATTATTCTAGATGAATAGCGGTTTTTTCACTATAACTTTTAAATCACTTTTTTAAATAAGCAACAGTAAACAAGTAGACAACCGGTTTGATAGTATGCTATTTAGTGGTCTTATATAGACAATAGCGTCAACCGAGGCATTGCTCCTACGTCGCGTCGTAAATAGTTCGAAACAGGTTCTAGAAACACGTTATATAACTATTATAATGATATAATGAATGACGTATACATCTAATTAAGTATGTAAAAGTACCAAGTACTTTTCCTGCAATTGTCCCGTTATTGTTATAACTCTGCTGTAAAACGAATTACATAAGACCCACAATTCTGACACGTAAAAACATCACAGTGTTTACGTGATTAGTGTCTCGTACTCATATAAAAGATTACTGAGTAACGTAATCCATACACCGCTTTGTTCGTGTTGTATCAAGAGCGAGGGCGATCGACCACAAAGTCGTATCGATTCCCTTTTACATTTTAAATATGAATCATGACATTTCCGCTTTTAAACGCAAATGTGATAGAAATAAAAGGTTGATCGATATTTTATAAACAGTGTGTGTGCAGAGCAGGTGAAGTGCTTTGATTTATAACTTATTGTAGAAACGTTTATTGATGCGATACTATTTTTTGTATTCGATTTAATTAATTTATTATATCATAGTATGTTTAAACACAATTTTATGTAATTATAAGATTTGGTTTAAACATACACTTTAGACGCTAGCATACAAATTTATTGTTTGGCAAAAATTGCAACTACAGCGACCTTTTTTGCTAAATATTCTTCTTGGCATGACGGAATGGGATGCTAAAGCTATTATAAGTTATAAAGTTTTATTGATTTAACAGTTTTCATTGTATAGGATAATATAATTTTGTCGCCTCTGTTGGTTTCGGCTAAACGGGAAACCTACATTTATCAAAAAAAAAAAATCATTACTAAGATTCATATCAATTTATTCTTAACACTGACGATAATATAGTTTAGACCTGATTTTTTTTATATTAACAACATACAAATATATTCAATTTCGATATAACATTACGCTGCCATGAATCTATAATATTATTCCCGGCAGTTACATTAATAATAGAAAAAGTACAATTACCGTCCGTACATGACAAAAAATAATTAATTATACCAAGAAGGTGGAAAAGTTATCGCTTGCCGTATATGAGTTAATAGTTTAATAGGTAAAATATCATTTAATGGTGTGGTAACTGTTACGTAAAAACAGGCGACAGCTTTATTGAGTAGGAAATAAATAAAATCAAAGTAATCAACATTCCATAGAAATTAAATTAATAATATAAAATACCTTAAACAAAGATTAATAATAACACCAAATATTTATACATCTCTATAATATGTTGAATAACATAATATTATTTCATGGGAAAAATATTTTTTGCGACCCATATCACTGAACCGCGAGCGAGAAAGAAAAACTTTATTTCGATATAAAAACAATCAATTTTATATTCAAATATTCCAGACTATTAGACATTACATAACTCAGCATAATGCCTTGTTTTCAGCTAATTGTGATAATTACGGGTTAAAGCTTAAACTTATATCTGTATTTTTTCAGCTTGTTCATATAAAGTTTATGCAGTCTCTGACTACTAGTGTAAGCTATATTTCTTTAAATTATTCCTGTTACTATCGGTTAATACATGAATAGCTCTGAGACAGCGTTTTTCCTCACAAAATATAACAATTTTGTTTCAGAGGTAACCGCCAAATAAAAACAAACCTCCCTTCCTGTACATCCCCCTTAATATTCTCAAAAAGTATCTAAGTATTCATACATATTTTACTCTCATGAATAAATATTGAATATCTTTCGTGGAAAATGGCAGTATTATGAGAATATTGCAACACAACGTTTTAATAATATACTACCTTTTTATGGCGTAACAAATTGATAATTATATTCATTTTAGAATATAATATTTTGTTGTTTGTTTCTATATTAAAAAATGCTGCAGAACTTCTTCTCGTTTACTTATTACGCTGCTTGACGTTATTTTAATTTGCATAACTATCTCCCCGGAGTGGTATCAGTTATAATGAAAAATATGAAGTACTAAGATATTACTTGTCCTACATTTAGACTGAACTTTCTAGCAGCTAATGCTAGAAAGGGAGCATTGTTCATAATTTATAAGTGAGTGAGGCTTTGTTTATGAGGTGAAGTGCACGCCGCGTAGACTCTAATGCCATGACCATAAACTCCATCATAAACAGCATCTGTAAACCTGAGTCGTTAAATGGAATATGTCAGCTGTCGCCTATACCACATGATTTCGTTTGAAATGCATGTATAGTAGTGGTGTTTTGTAAAATATTATACGAATCTATAAAAAAAAACCTTAACTTAGTTAAATCAAGGTAAAACGGAATAAAAGATAGCCTTTTAGAAATAAGCCGGCCACTTAAAAAGGAACATTTATAAGTTCCCCTCATTTCGCTTTACTATATAGTCTCATATCACATTTTTTTATTTAACTAATGACAATTGGTATCCATATAATAAGTAAAGATTTCGTGGTGCTACTGCCATAGCCGATGGGCTATAAACAACAGGGATTTCTTTGCCTATGTTTTTCTACATTTTTTTAATGATAACTATAATACCTACTTAATATTTTTACATTACAAGCATCATAGATCTAATATAGTTTATAAAGAAAATATATCATTTCCTTTGTCCTTTATATTGCTTTAAACCCTATTTCATCTTAATTTTACAGGCTAATAGAAACATGTAAATTATATTAGTATATATAACGTATATACGTGTCATTTGGGACATAGCATAGTAATGTTTTGTTTTTTCAACTAGACTAACTGACTTTTACTTATTTTTTTGTGCTAAACCATTTAGGCTGATTCATGCTACTATTATTAATGTGAACGTTTTTGTCCACAGCCACGGCGAAGACTTGATCGTGACGCCTTTCGCGCAGGTCCTGGCCAGCCTGCGCAGCGTTCGCAACAACTTCTTATGTCTCACCAATGTGCCAGTTGCCAAGTAAGTTTTTTTTATCAAGTTGTTTTTTATTATTTTTTCGTTGATATTATTATAATGATTCTACCCATTTTTGCGCACATAATATTGTATTACCTCTCTATAAAGGATCCTAGCTGAAGCCTTGTTCTAAGTTCATTTCATTTCAACCCCCAACAGGCGTTTATTGCTTTAAAGAATTAAGTACCCTTTAAATTGAGTTTACGCTCGGAAAACTCTAGGTGCTTCTCGAAGAATACTTGTTACTTTCATAAACGATTATTTAATTAATGTACGTACAAGAAAAATAATAATTCTTTGGTGTGAGCTTAGTGGTCAATGAACGACGAGAAAAAGTCACCAACGAGGAAATTTAAGTTTTGTAACTGTACCTAACTTTGCTTATATGACGCTTGTAGATAGAAAATATGTTGTTATAATTTTTTTTATATAAAAAAACATACTTTGCAACACTATAAGAGTAGGTAGATAACATACATGTCAGAGTACCCTAGAATATATCTCGGTTCGTGACGATATTCGTCCGACCCGTCAGTAGCAAATGTTCATTCTCATACGAGCGATCGTCGATTGCGTACGCACAGTCCGTGAGCGGTGATAACAGCCGCCCGCGGACTCACTCCTGGCATCTATTAGCTCGGCGTCAGTCGACACTGCATTCGGCCTCTACGTATTCAATCGAAACATGTGTAAAAACCCATCAAACCATCATAACATAATGGAATTTACGTAGCTGTTCAACCATATTTAACTATTAACAATTATTTCGATCAAAAGATGGCAATCACAAACAAGTAAATAAATAAATTAAGTATTATATGTACATAAATAGACTGTAAATCTAGCAGTTTATTATAAATCTAGCATTAACTCTTAGGATCCGCGATATACCTTGTGTATACTAATTGATTAATATAAATTCATTCATTTCTGTTTCTACTTATAACAAACAGTTAAATACACATAATATTAGGTACATATTTACGTAAGAAAATGAGTACAATAGTAACGCAAAAACATATTTATCATTAAAAATGCAAATATTTATTAATAACATTATTGTTTCCATTTAAGACTATTTTATTTATAAAATTCAAATAATTTATAATTATAGCTCTAACGTTACTATAATGTTGTTACAAATTAACAAAGCCTGTATATTTCTCTCGTTTAACATAATATTGATAATGCACTTACATATGAAGTGTTTACGCGTAATATTATTGAAAGCTTTTAAAACAGATTAAATTGACTTTTAAAACCAAGCTGCCTACTGATACTACTTAATTTTTTCGGAAGATTGATTGTGATCTGTACTTCTTCACTTAATGGAAATGTTTTTTGTTTTATTTAAAGGCACTATCTTTTAATCTTTACTTCGATTTATCAAGATTCTTTCACCAATAGGATGCTACGTTATCTCTTAGCTATACTAGCACTTGCTATAGGTACCTTTTTACTCCGAGAACGGAAATTACCACTGACGGAACTGTAAATGAAAGCTAGTTATGTTTAATCTAAATCCAATCTTAGCACTAGAAAAAAATGAGCACCTACGACTAACTGTATACTTATTACGTGTAATAAATGTTACACAATATAACGAAAAATAACTCGTTATAGAATGTACGCAAGTACTAATTAACACCTTTATAAATAGTTTTTTGTCATAATTCTTCAACGGATCTTTTTATATTCTAATCATGATTAAAGACATTGATTTTTCAAAGAGAATTTTAATTAACTTATATGATAAAGGATATTTAACTAATATAAGTGCTAAACTGCGTTATTGGTGTCAGTGGGATTCAGTAAAAATGCCATACACACTACATATTTAAGATCCAAATAATGGAATCTAAAAATTGGAATACTACACTTCAGTACCTTGCAAGATAGCTTGCTTAGGATAGCTTCAATCAAATCAATAGTCAAATAAACAGGTATAGTTTTTAAATTGTGGTTATGTTTTCATATCAACAAAATCACTTTTTTTACCCGTCAGACCCTGATCGACAATAAAATACGTAATTCCTATTTAATGGACTATTTGTTTTGTTAAGTTTCTTTCATTGTTTTGCAAATCACAGCTGAACATAATTGGCTGGCGATTGTGGATAATATTATGAATAAACCACAAAGACATTATTGAAATGTAGCGACACCGGCGTTATTTATCTCATGCGTATTTTATAACGAGAATATGTAATAAAAAATATTTATAGAATGTTTAATATATCAATTAAGTTATAATGTATTCTTAATATCCGTATCTCTTACGTAGTCAACTCGCTAGCTTCGTCATAGTTTACATTCTTATGCGCGTGAGCAATCACAAGGTCGTCGTTCTTTGAAACGCAAAGCAATGGATGCGGCACTGTTTTCCGCTCAGTTTATTTTTATGTTATTTCTTTTGCTATATGTCATCGGTTTATGAGAATGTACAACAAGTAATAAGAACAACAATAAATTATAAACGAGTCACTTAAATTTAAAGAATAATTGACAGTTATTTCGTATAAGTAAAAGTAATAATTTTCAATACATCATATAAAAAAGTATTGGTAATTTATCAGATCAGTCGGCAAAAATTTATTATTACTATGTTTAAGTAGATACTAGATTATTATAAATTAACTGATAAACATATCGCAGTGGACGTTGTATGATTAAGAGCTTTTGAGGTAGACACAGATAAGGCAGCTTGTATGGGAGTCACCAGCTGCGAACTTCTCATTTCATTTTCATCAAAAACATTGCAAATTACAAAATAGATAACGTAAAATATAAGTAGAGTTTGATGTAAATTCTCACTTCACTACTGCGAGTACACCAGGTTGCGCCTGTCTAATTAAATTGTCATTTTTTATTTTATATAATATATATAACCTGTAGCATGGTTAAGAGTGGTTCAAACCTAGCCTCCAAAGCACGCACTTCTGACCATTCTCAAGTTCCGTGAGTATTCTTTGTCAATTATCGCTCGCTTTAACAGTAAAGGATATCATCGAATTCAATCATTTCAAATCACTTATGAATTTAAAATATATAAAACATTTATTTTCTAAAACATTCATAGGTAGATTTAAATAATATTAAGTCAGCAGTAAAAAATAGTTCGGTTTGTGTCTATTATGATCAAAGGCAAAAGCGTCGTGACAGAGATGCATGTCTGTCGGCTTACCATTAAATACAATATCAATGCCCTATTTCCGTCCATTATGCGAGCAATTTTGATATAACTTTTGTTTTATCATAATTTACATGCGCAAAGTATGCGTGGTTAGCCACGTAATAATCCGACACTCTTTTATCCCCCTGGCATTGAATTTATTAGAGCCGTAACTCTTGTACATGTTCTTTATGAGTCTTAGATCGTAATATTATCTAGAAACTAATATAATCTAAGGTTACCTACTCATTATATAATGTTTAGAAATATCGTGTAAATGCGATAAAAGTCGCATAGTACATTTAACATGGCTCTATATTTGCACTCATTGTTTTTTGTAATCCAGCTTAGTAGCCTTGATAATATGGATCTCAATATCAATCTGCGTACGTATAAGGCTCACATCCAATAATTATCAGTGTATGAATAATAAATTGATTAGTGCACGCGAAGACGGAACATTCGTTTATTTTTGGCTTCATGTGATGCGTGACGTTTCTAATGACGTAGGCGTATCGTCGTGTAGCGTATTTAGTGACAAACTCGTGAAGTGAGCGCGCCATCTTATTGCCAACAGGATAGGTTAACAGCCTCGCTTGTCATTTCACGCTCTATCCACAATTTTTGTAAAATAATAGCATACATTTTTTTTTAATAGACATTAGAGAATTACCGAAGAATTGATTGTAATTAGAATTATCACCGTTATAATACCTTATAACCTCATAATATGCTAGCTGGACAAAGCATTAAGTATATAAAATCATTTTTACATTATAGTACTATGATATTCAAATCCATTTTCTTTATTTTCCGGATTATCTCCGCTACAAAACTATATTATTAAACCCATAGTTAAAGGTCAAACTTGACGTCAAAATCAGTACCCTTAACCTTTATAAATACTTGAATCCGCATATCAGTAATTATGTACTATATTTAACAGAATTTCTTTCCGATTAAAAGCAGTTCACGTGCAATTATAGGAAGGTAAAATTGGGTTGAACTATAAAATTATTGAAATAAGAAATAAAGGACAAGTATAAAAATGTATTTATAAAAGGTGTGTCTATCTATAATAGTTTGTACAAAAGTAGCCTTCGAGCTCGCTGATAAAATTTAAAAAAATAGACAAATCTCGGAAATTTCTATAAATAATTTTGTTTTACCCCCTAAATAAATCAACCATCAATGTATCAAAATATATACTTCATGTTGGAACTGTACAAGCCCATGTTGATAGAGCTTTCAAATTCTACGTGTACCAATTAGACAAAAAAAAATCTATTTTAGGCAGACCAGATAACGAGAACACGTATTATCATATAGAGAAAACATAATAACATAAACCGACGTTTGGTTTAAATCCGATTTTGAGCACAAAAATATCTAGTTAGAGTGTCCAGACGAAAATCCAACATATCTCCCAGAATAGGTACACCTACGAAGTACACCGCCGCTCGCCTTATATCCGATAGCTAAGCAGACAAACCTACCTATGATCAACGCGACATACCAACGTTTCGAAAGGGTTGGTTATGATAGAGCACCTTTACACCGCAACAAGCCAAGGACCGTTTCTACCGGCATCTTTATCCGACAGATCAATACAACCTTCCCCTCACTGTACCGACAGAGCCGTACGTCAGACAAACGCTCACATTCATTCTTATGATTAGTTAGCGTGGTGAATGATTTTGAAGATTTGCTGAAATAAACATATTATGCGTTGTAGATGTACAATAATTTTATTATGAATTATTAAATCAATATTATTATACAAAAGCTGAAGAGTTTGTTGGAACGTGGTAATCTCAGGAACTTCTATTTCGAATTGAAATATTATTTTATTGTTGGATTTATCGAGGAAGACTAGGCTATATAACATCATGCTATTACTAATAAGAGCGAAGTATCAATAAAAAATGTTGCTAAAACGGAGCAAATTTGTGTGTAGGTTTTTGAGTGGTTCCATTGCGTGCGCTACGGATAATAATACTAATATCTGACGGAATTGTTACTATTAAAAAGTTTCAAAAATAATATATATTTTTAAACAAAGTCCACCACCGCATCTGTCTGCCTGTCTGAACGCGATAAACTCAGCACTACCCAAAGGATTTCGATGAAATTTTGTTTGGAGGTAGTTTGACAGCCTGGAAAGGAGATAGACTACTTTCTATCCCGAAAAAATATATAACGGGACTTTGATCCCGGAAAACTGTCGTGCGGGTGGAGCGGCGAGCAAAAGATAGTGTTAACATAAATATTATTTTCTATTGTACTATTTTTGTACAATTCTATTGTACAAAAATAGTACAATAGAATTAATACCCACACTTTTTATGACAACATGATTCTAGCTAATGAAAACAGAAATATTTAAATTGAATTTATTTATTGTTTTAAGAACTATTGCTATTCATTCGCCCTTAAAAATATATTGTAGCTGATAATATTCATATTTAATTTACAAAAATGTAGGTAATATAAACCATTTATATTACTTTAGTTGAAGAAGCAAAGTTAAAGCAAAAGCGTAATTAAAGGAAATTCACCGAAAGTTCCTTGATTGTTTCAAGTCACTTCGAGGTGATACCTTATAACAAACTTATGATTACTTATAAATAGACCCCCGGAGTTAAGATTCAAATACATCAAAAGTGTGTACCTTCGATTCTCTGCAAGATAATAACATGACCATAATTAACAAATTATCACAAACCTTATATTTTCTTATACATACATGTTTTCAAAGAAATAAAAAACATCAACAGTATCAGAAAATATTATAGCAAACAAATTGTTGCTGATTTATTAGTGAAAATACAATAAACTATTATGCAAAACGCAAAATAAAATTGCCGTTAAGGTTAGATGAGACCAATAATGTCAATTTCGTAGATAAAAATGTACCTACTGAATTAAATTCAAATCCTCTTATTTATACTGCTACAAGTGTTAGTGAGTGTCGACGCACTAATAGCCGGTACATGCCAGGGATTAATCAAAGTCGACGGCGCGCGTTGCGCTTACCATGACATGTTGTGTATCTTTAGCAAACAATGGACATTGTGCCACATTGTATCAATTTATTCCGGAATTCATTACTTTATCCCGCTAATTGTGAAACGCCAATCGTATTAGCCTAAGATAGAATAAAATAGATATTGTTATAGCGCTAGGTTTAATAGTCACGAAAGGTACGAGCACCTGTTAAACAACAAACTTGCGGTAACATTTTTACCGTCTCATAGTGGATTGTTAAATCCTTTGCTTTTCTGTTAAGGTCGATAACATACTCCCGTTCCTCTAGTATAGCTCGTTTACATAATCGTTAGTGGAATCATTAAGTGACCAATTCATTTGTTGCTGACCTTCTGGTATAAAAAAAAAAACTATAAAATAGAAAATGACCAAACACAGGTCGACACCTAAACCTCGGCCGAACCTTCCGAGAATGATCTCCTATACGTCTGAAGACTAATAATAGATCATACACGTAAATACCGACTAATCAACAATAGTCGTTGTCTTTTCTAATTATAGAACGCTGTTGGTGATTGTCATCTTACGTTCGCCACATGTGATGCCAGGTTTATTCACATAAAACAATAGATCATTATAATCAGACTTCAAATGTTAAGATATAGAATATAAATCGGGTTAAGGATCACCTTTATCGACTCTTTTGGTTTAATTTAGGTTGGACAGTTACGTTTCGTTATGAAGGGATTATGCATTGCCCACATAGTATAAAAAACGACAGACACTAGCCAATTTGTTTATATTTAAGCTTCTAAATAAAACTTACTGCATATATGAAAAGAAAACTATATTTTAATGTGTTGTCACACAAACATAACGCCGTACGTTAATATAATTTTTAAATTAAGAATACATGTATCTATACATATCTTATGCTCAGGGCCCGCAAACAACGCCTTTTTCGGAAAATAAATTAACCTAGTTTCCTTTCTGAAAAGTCCCATGTTTGTTAATTAAATTCCCGTCAAGACCATTCGGTGTTTTGCCTGGATCAACGTACAACAGATTAAATTTAAACAAATGATTTTAACGCACATGTTGTGCAGACTTTTATTAATGTGAAATAACGTATAAAAACTTAATCTTACTTTTATACATTGAATATTTCAATACCGTTGTGTTATCGTTGCAGATCGCGACGATCCTCGGGCGCGGCGACAGCTGTTACTCCACAACCGAAAAATTTGAACCCAGGAGGTAAGTAAAAACTATTGTACTTATATATTTACGTACTAGTTGAAAGGAAATTCTAAGTTTCTATATATTTACTATAATTATCTTTAATCTAGACTGCCTAGGATATTTTATCCTAGTTGTTACACCCTGATAAAAAAAAATCATTACTAAGTTTATAAGAACGCCGTTTCTGAACTATCAAGAACAGTTTTACTTTATCCTACACAATGCATCAAGACCATTCATTTTCTGGCTAGAGATAAGCTAGTAACTATTTGTAGCCGTTAAAATGCACATGTATACAGACTACTGGTCGCCCACTGGTCGAAATTCGATTGCAATTAATAAATTTTATTTATCTGCACCTCTTCGTTATACGAACTTGAATTATACCAGATGTCACAAACATCTGTGTGCGTAATGTGCTTAAAAAGGGGTACAAAGTTATTCTTCGCGTATTGATATATAGATAAATCGATAGCAAATGAACAACACGTTTTAATAGATTAGGATATATATATTTTTTACTTATAATAATTCAAATTAATGTTTTAAATATTTCTAAAATACTATGGTCGGGATCCTCATTAAGCATTTCACGTATAACATAATAAACAAAAAAATATAATATAAATAACGCCAGTCTTTCAGATTACCACTTTTAGCTTCCTAGTGGATTATTCACTGTACTACACAACAAAACACTCAAATACGGTTCAATTTTGCGGATTAATCAACTTAGTGTCGAATACAAAATCAGTACCCGTCTTCTTGATGCTAAAACCACAGACACGTTTCGGTACTTGCTTGGTCTTAATAAATCATGCTTAATATGAAACATAGCGACAGTGACTGACATTCTTTAAATATTAACATTATTACGTCGTCAAACCGCCTTATAAATAAAACATTCACAGATTTACTGAATTCAAACATCTAAACTTAATTGGACATCACAAACCATAAGTCTAGAGCCGGCACCCTTTTGATTTAGTGATGTTTCATACTAAACATAAATTCAAAACGTTATTGGCTGTTGAAATTGGATTAGACCAACATTCTAATCTGTTATGCCTCATAAGAGGATATAGTTATAAGTACCTAGTCCCCCTTATTATATTTATCAAATGACAATACCGTCATTAAAGAGTAACGCAATAGACTCATATAGACTCATTTTGTCATATGTGTAATCAATTTTTATACCTGTTAGATTGTATCGGCATTCACTTGTATTTATGCCATCCAATATTAGAGTGCCATAACACACCTTTAACGCATGTTCCAAAAGAGTATTTGACTTATATTTTAGGATATTTGTGTAACGTTTCCCCTTCCAAATGATCTAATGTCGAGCAAACTATATGTATTAGAAAAACCCACCAACCAACAAAATTACAGGAAATTAACGAATGTGCTACGTCTTCGTAGAAGCCATTGAAATGTTTATTTCTGCTGGTATAAAACGTGATGTAACTGTACTGCTACTAATTATTTATAATAATAAATAATGTAAATGGCATATTTAGCATAACACCATCCTTATTGGCCACCGTTCTTGCTTTTATCCAGCTCATTGCCAAGCGTGTAAAATAAACAAGGCAATCGCTCGTGTCGTACGTACATACGGTGACAGGTGAATAGCGATATTTATCGCATACCGATCATATTCCAGATGCTGTATAACGAGATTACGAAGAATCGCCTGTATCACAGTGTAAACAGTCGTTGTCATGTGTATGTCTAATATTCTAGGTACTGGCATAAATCATGCGTGTACCTTTCGAGGTACTTTACCTTTCCTCGTACATAGATTATCAGGAAAAGTAATTTGGCACTGGGTGTAATTAGTTGATCTTCGGAAAATGTAGCAGAATGATGTGTCAACCAAAAGTTCCATTATATTTTATTCATTTATTATTATTCATGATGATAAGTAGTGTCTCTACTAAAAACTATATTAAACATTAACTTTTAAAGTTAATGGAGCTATTATAAACCTGATATAATATTTACTTAAATTATTACAAGCATTAAACCTACTACATATATCAATAAAATAAACGAATGCTTTTTGTTTCAAAAACGCATACATATTTTTTGAGTGTTTTCCCCGCGCCGGAAACATTTCCTCGTACTATTCCATATTAACATAATTTTTGAGTATTTGCGCATAAAAATCCAAAATTTCTAGTTACAATACAGTTATCCACACGCCCGATTACATTCGATTATCAACAGACTCGTCTGTATCATTATGATAACCAAACTATTTCGCGGTATTTTTTGTAAACAAACTGTCACTTGAATATATTATATATTTAAATGTGAACGCAATAACATTTATTGGAGGTGTGATAACTTTCAGCACTTCAAAGAAAAATATTTTAAATTGATTATTATTTTTTTCTATATTTATTTAAAAAACCCCGGGGGTCTATCAAGAGTAGAACGGTCCACCAAGACGTCAATCCGATGACAAAAAGGATGGACTTCTTTTAAAATGTTCTTGTGTACTTTATACCAAGAATAGCCAAAAACCTTCGTATCAAACTTATTATCCAACGTAACACAAACTTCATTTTTCCATAACCCGTAACACATTTTCAAAAAAATCTTGCTAAACCTGCCTTCACGAGACTTACCCCCACAAATGATATTATAGAAACATGCATGCATTGTGCATTTAACAAAGTCCATAATATAAGATGCTATGACAGTTAAAAAAATGGCAACTAACGCCGAACTTCGTACGAAACTTACATTATTTAGCAACCGAAAATGTACGATGTAACCCAATGGCATACCAAATGGCATATTTTATTTAAATTGTTTTAAACCTTATATTGTTTGAGTTTAATTTATTGTTTTTCCGAATATGATCAAATGTCGTGATAAAACTATTGTCACATTCAATTTACATTGACTGTTGTCATTATAATTGGGTCTAGTTCGCACCAGTGATATATGAGCCTTTGTTCTTGACGGTTTCTTCTTAAAAATGTTTTACTAGTTATTTTGAAACGAAAAATGTGTCCGTGAGATTCAATATAACGTGACTGATAAATTCCGGTAAATGAAAAGTAGGTAATGTACGATAACAATGAATTGGAGATGTGTTGAATTAACAAGGTAACCATTATGTACTTGCAAATTCGTATACATATTAATTTATTATCTATCAGTTTCTCAAAAACAAGGTTTCGATAGATAATTACCCTGTAAATGATAACTAACGTCTGATGACGGTGTTAGAAATAAATCAGAGTAATTTAACTTAAATGTAGTCATTTTCCGACTTTCAAAACAATACATAGATCTGAGTGCTATTAAATATTCGTGAAACAACATGTTAAAGAAATAAGGTTTAAAAACCATGAAACATATATTTAAAAAGCCTGAAATTTTAACGTTTACGAAACTCGAAGTAAATATTGTATTTACTTACAAAACACAACGCTGTGTAACTATTACAGACGTGTATTAAAAAGATAATAATTATAATTAGCAAGGTGGAGTTCATTAAGCGTTTAGGATTCGACGCAAGCAACACTAACGTGCGAATTAAGAGAAGTTAATATTATGTCGTCTGCGGAGCATTGAAACTCTCCAAGGAGCGAATCCGTTAGTACACTTGTATTACAGCTGACGACTAACGTACGCAAAAAAAAAAACAAAAATATGCTACCGAGAGGTCGCAGATTTTCTTAAAAATATTATAAAAAAAAAAAGAATCACAAAAAAAAGTAAACGATCATAAATAAAAAGAGAGCGATGATCCACAGCTGCTTAGGCAGATGAAAACGCGATGCATGAATATCCCCAAAATACACTTTACCAACTAAACATTGTAAGTACACATACATAATATATCTACGTGTGTTTTAAAATTATATTTATTACATTTTTTTTACACATCGAAAAGTAAAAAACCATTATCATCAAATACGTCACTTCGTGATTCACTCATTGTAGGTAAAACATATGTACTTAGTAGATAACCTAACCTCATTTGAAATGATTTTAATGTTTCTCTTATGTTGGACTGTTATCAATATTTTATGTGCATCCCAGTGAAATTTATGCTACATGCGTCGTCTAGTTCAAGAAAATGCCTGCACCGTAAAGATACGTATCGCCGCTTCCCGGAAGCCACCAATATAGGTCATGGACGTCTGTACATGCACTTCAATTAGCGGCTAGAATTCTATTGATAAAACGCCCACCTTATCTGCTTCTAGTTTCCGTATTTTCGCTGTGTACACACTGCATATAGACAGCATTCGCTTTCGACGGAAATGCAAAACGATTTATGTGTGTAGTCTGCACGAATGAAAAAGTTAACGCATTGAAAGTAAATTCAAACTTACCGATACAATATGAGCAGTAACTGTAAAAATAATTGTGTATTATTATTGTCATTTTTTTAATAATTACAGTATGTAAGCATTGTTAATGGATTTTATTTATGAGTTAAAAAGACACTTTATGGTCTGTGTATTTTATACGGCTGTCGTAAACATTAGCGTGCATGAACCCCGATATTAATGACCTAACAGAATCTCCCGTACATACGACGTAATATACCTATTTTTATTGGGATTTTCATTTTGCGCATTTGAATACATTACCGTCGTGGCCCTAATTTTTAAAGTAAATAACAGGGATCTCTGAATCATTGCATTACCTTGTAATAATATTGAACTTCAATTATTTTTTCTAGAAAAACATAGATTATACGGAGAGATCCTATGTACTGTGTATTCTAAAGTTCACTGCTTTTTCGCCTTTTCACTAGTCACTATAAATATTATAATTAGTTTTAGAGCGCAGATGAACATAATATAGTGATATGCGAAGCGAATGTCTAGTGATAACGGCCAAAATTCACGTACGAAGGGAGTAAGGAGCTAAACTTTACTAATATGCATGTATAATCGAGATATCAAAATGTAAATAATAACATAGTAGGTACTTAAACAAAAGTAAAGAACATTGTTCAACAGTGCAATTATTTTTCCTGACATAATGCTTCATACAAGTTTTCTGAAATTGTTTATTAGTATTTCTATACATCAATATCAGTAATATGTAATGTGCATACGCAATTAATCATCTTTATACGTGTATCTGTTTAAATAGATCAGTAATGACGCTGGACCTACACCGACATAAAGACAAAATTGGAACACAAAATGACCATACAATATTTCTCTATATGCAGCCAACGTTCGCTCCCCTTTAACAATGGCATAAGTGGTATACCTGATGCGTGAACAAAGCTTAAATATAATTCACGCCTATCACGTCACACAAAAAGTTGATTAAAACTTGTGTTTATTTACATTTCATGAACACGAACAAAAAAGTGCGCACAAGTGTGTGTCGTATCTTTATACGTAGTATTGTATGTTGTCAACCTTAATCATTTTAAGACATTGTTGTTTATTTTCAGTGCGTTGTAGTTTTAAAACTTATCAGGAATATAAACACTGATAGACATTAATCTACGAGATTTATAATACAAACACAGGCTGGCCATTGCTTATTAAATTATGAATATTTCAAAACATTAATAAGTAATTCAAGGATTTTTATTTTTAAAATCCGATAAGTCGTTTAAAACGAATATATTTTAAACAATGAATACACCAAAGAGAAACACAATATTATGGTCTTGACTTCGAGACACAAGTAATTGACGTTTAGAAATGCCACAAAACTCAACTCTTTTCTCAACGTTTCGGTATTACTATTTTTATTATATTTAAACTTAATTTCTTACATCAACTTAGTTTGTAGCTACAATTTCGTTCTGCTAAACTCATTGAATAAAATTATAATTACGGGTTTTAATTATTTTCTCAAAGGAATCAAACATAAACGTACCTCTGATTATATACACAACGTAAAGAATTGTATAGTGGCAATAAATAAGTATAATCATACGACTACATTATCAGATCAATTCAATGATGCTACATTGACCTTCGATTTATATATAAACAAACTCTTTGTTGGTACTTCATGAGGAAGTAAAAAAAATCGATAACCGACATAATTTCGCCTACAAATATACAAGTGCAATTTATAAAAGCGTCAGTTTATAATAGGTCAATCAATATTGATATTCACTTCTAGGTAAAGAAATATAAAATTTCTTGTGTTAGTTAAAAGACATATGAATATTTTTTATTCAAAGTGACCACATGCAATGTTGTTTAAATTAATAATATAAACATGATCCGCTGAATAATTACAATTCGCAAATCTCATGATTGGGTCATTACACAATTTAAGTGAATAAATTTATGCTATCGTAATGTATTACCATCATACTGTTAAATAATGTTATTTCTTTATACTATTTCCATACAAATTTCCCAACCAACAGTAATTTCAATCAGACAACATAACATAAACATACTGTAGCAGGGGTGACAGCGGTCAGACAGCACGAGTTATCCGCCTGTATTCAGCGGATGACGTGGTGATGCCAAGAGATCACGATCACAGCTACTGACAGTTAATCGTCAGGTCGCATTATCGCTAGTTTTAACGTAATAACATTCGCGGCTATTCGATTGCGCCGTCTAACTACACATATACGTATAGAACGAGTTAATATAAAGAAAAACAAACCCTAAGCATATAATTTGAATTTCTCAAATATGTTCTCCAAACAAATATTGTTTTCCAGGTTTATGTTGATTTCTATACATGGTTTAATAAATAAGCGATAATTTCCGAACACCAAATATGTAGAGTATATAAAAGGGTCTGAGTGAGTATTGATTTAAGCCTTTTGCATAAGGCCTGTCAACTTACGAGGCCATGACGCAGTTAATCTTCCACCGACAAATCAGGATACATGCATAGCCTCCCACACCGCATACCGTATACATCTGACCGAAATTCCGCACCATAATTACATCGTAATGCGGCAAGATCCGCGTTTAATTAAACTATATAAGAGCAGTATGTCATAAAATTCATTTTACTACATTTTTATAACTTATTTTGTTACAGACGAAGCCTATATGAAGCTGGCCTTAGAGACAGTGGAGGAGCTGGACTGGTGCCTCGATCAACTGGAGACCATACAAACACACCGATCGGTCTCCGATATGGCTTCTCTCAAGGTAAGCATACATCGCGCATAATAAAATAAGTTTATCAATAAGGGTTAGTAAATCATAAAAGATAAAGGACGTTTTTCAAATAACCCTTCTATTCTGCATTCTCGTTAGGTCCTTGCCTATTTGAAGTACAACTATTGGATTAATAATTCTCTATAAAGAATCTTTTCATGCATTCGAGCATTTCAAAACTAGCTAGCATGGGTATTGAGAATCTAATAATAAAATTATATTTATTGCTCAAGATAATTGTTCAGCACACAACACTTGGCAGTTTTTGCAACATTTATTTATTTATTTAACAAGGGGTAGAGAAAAGATTCTGCAAACAGCGATGCTTGGATTTCGCATACTAAGTCAATATAATTAACTATGTAAAGCGGGGCATTCGTATTACAAGCAAAAAAGAAGATTACAACTCCAGATGCCACTGGCCAGGTGCAAACGCTTTGTTTGCACTAACTTGGTTCTTTATGAAATGTGTATAACGCGGTCAAAGAAAAAGATCATCTTTAACAATTTCTCTTCTAATGAAACCCTTTATTTTTTAGTTTCGGTCGAATAACTTTGGATGGTACAACGAAATTCACTCGTATGAGCTTTTTATACATAAAGATTTTAGTAGAATCAACGAACTGTTTCATCCCTTTAATTTCAAAAAGAGCTGCAACTTTGATGGTACTAGGTTGTCCTCACGCCCAGCTGATGATCGTCGGACGATGATACTAATCGATAGAACTATCAGATGTCAGTCGATATTGATAGACAATTCCAATAACATTCAATCATTGTTTTCAATTTTTTATCGATCACCATCGTCGATGATTAATTAGTATTGATAGTATTAATTATGCATATAAGAACATTTTAAAACATATAGAGGTGGATACTTTAAAACGCCGTAAATCGATCCAAAATCAATTTACCATCGATCCATAATCCAACTACCGTCAATCCGTCAACATTCAATCGTCGATCATTTTATCAAAATTCCTTAAAATCCAATGCCACTACATCAATCGAATCACTTTGATCGACGACATCTATACACTTTTCATTCCGTCTTAAGAAATAAAGTGTTAAACAAACGCCGGTTGAATGAATCGCTATTTCGGCCACGGGGGCCAATCTCAACGAAGATCAACCAGATACGCAGGAGATATATGTGAGTTATCCCTGTATATCTGTATGTCTGCAGCACTATTACAAGTAAGAGACATGAAGTATGAGCCTTAGACCTTTTCGAAAATATGAGTAAACGTTAGATCGGCATTGAATTAACACATTGTATACGCCCTGTGATTTTCTATCAGACAGTAGTCTACGCGAAGTGGCTACACTATAATTTAACTTTGTGTGGTGTAAATAAACCATTGTTTATAAATACAACTGGTTACATATTATATTTGTAACGTAAATTTTGTAAATGGTCATTAAACGTATTTACCAAGAGGTAATTTGACATAATAGATGGCCTCTACTTCACCTCAAACCCTAAGAAAGCGTCTTATAGTAATTAAACGGTTTCATTTGCATTTTAATAGTCTAGTCTCTACTAGCACTTATGCCTTCCCGTAACTACTCTCATGTTCGCGTTAAGAATTAATTAGTATTGCAACATCTTTTTTTTTACAAGTATTAAGTTTAATATTAACCTCCAAATAGATATCTAAAATTTCTATCTTAATTAAATATCGCAAACAACGCTACAGAATATCTACTGCGACAGGGACCAGATCTGTGTGCTATTAACCGATCCTAATATAACTTGGTTAATTAGATAAACAAGTACATACTCGAACGCTATCCACCTTTTCTTTATATTTCACTGCGGAGATATTAAAACGCGCCGACCGCTTACTTGCAGAATTATTAATAGTTTGAGTAAAAACAGGTCGCCCAGATATGAATGGTTTGTTTTATTTATTGAACATCTCCATACGGCACGTGTAAAAAGAATTTAAAGTATTAAATATTAGTTTAAAATAAAGTAAAACAGTTTTAGGCAATCAGCAGCGACCGGTGATGACGAGTATGAGAGTTGTCATACATTTCAGTAATCAATGCAGATACTAAATATCATAACCAGCTTAAATAAATAAATAATACAAAATGTAAATAGCTTCCGAACTTGTTAATAGCTACAAAGAAAATAGTTGTATTAATAATATAAAATGACTAACTGTTAGCTCGAACCTCGAACTGTCCCACCACACATCGAAGTCAGAACCCACCACAAATGTATATAAGGTTCAGCGCGTGATATTCCAATACGAACAATGGAATCTTTTGTCAGATATATTAAGTACTTTAACACCCAAGCACCTGTTTATCTGGTTATTTTGCAAGCATTACCTAGGAATTCATTGTCACGAAGTTGTAATGCCTGTTAGTATTATTAATATTACAAAACCTTTGTTGACGTAAGAAATATTACGAGAAACACTATGATAGGTACATTTTTATACGGTTTTATTTTATTAAGCCTTTACAAAAGATGGCAAAAGCTATATCTAATTACTATTTATTCACAATCTCTGATCGTTTAATAGGATCTTAATCAAAGTCAAAACAAGCTTTTGTTTGTTACGAAGTAACGTATACAACCCTTGTCGCAGCACTTGAATTATTTATATAACGTTTTTGCGAGATTTTATTTGCTACGGCTTAATTCTGTATCTCCATTTATCTTGGTGATGAAAGCACCGCCAAATATTATATTATCATTTCAATGAAAGCAGATAAAGGTAGCCTTCCATTTATCTACCATGTCTCTCTGGTTTGTAATTGAAATGAAAACCATATCGTCGGCATACATAGCGAGTATGTACCGACCTAATTTTACTTAGACCTACACAAAATCAATGAACTCTCGATCTTATGTCCACATTCACCCTCTTTGGGAGAAAAAGTTTTAATGATTTCGCAGAGTGTGGTATCATTATAATAAGTGCGTATTCGTATTTTTCTTATAATAATAAGTTAATAAAATAGGCAAGTTATCTTAAGATGAAAGACGAAGTAAAATAATAAAATTCATAAATTGGCAATCGCTCGAGAGCGCAATTTTAAAATGCAGCGTCGGCGACGCGCACTCCAACACCGCTGTTCGACAACGTTTTCAGTACGGATCGATGCATTTGACGTCATTCATGACGCACTAAACATTTTCATATTCTAAAAACTTGCCCGCGAGTACACAATACTTCTCAATGTCATGCAAATACAACTTTTGGAGTGACGTGAGTTGATCGACCTTTGAGAACTAAACTAATTCCTCAAGCGGAGTAATGACTCTGTTCGGGATATGAAGCTTGATAGGGAAACATGTGTGCGTGACGTACCGTCATTAAAACTGAAGGGCACAAACCCTCGTCGATGACGCAAATCCCGTTTCGTTCGACTCTGGAGAACTGTTATGTTCACGATGTATAAACTACTGACATCTATGTGCCACGAGAAGCAGACGGCTGAGAAATATTTTATTTATTTTGATATTAATTTAATAACATAGAATTTCTAGCTAACCTTAACAGAAACACGAACAAATATACGAAAACAATGTTCAATTTAAATTCGGCACTCACTTCGAACATAAAGTTCAAGTTCTCTAAAATCTTCGTCAGATACTAATGTAACATTTAAATAACGAAAACTAAATCGGATCATTAGTTTTTGAAAAAAGTCTTATAAAAATACATACATACGGGTCAAATACAGGACCTCCTTTTTTAAAGTCGGGTGTTTTTTTTAAAATGAACTTTATAAAAGGAGACTAGATGATAAAGATGTATAATGTTTAAAATTGTGAGAGTGCGTAATATCATTTTTATTATTGCCATAAAGTCTTCAAATTGCACAAAGTTAAAACGTGACACCTATAATTTCGATTGGTAATTACAATTACTATCTACAAAAAAAAATCGTCTGCTATGAGCAATTTTTTGTTTGCTTTCATTTGATTTGGCTGAGATAAATTTTCCTAAACCTTTGGAGTCAAAATATTGGCACCTGCTAGGAAGATCATTGTAATATACTTTTTTTTTCAAAATTGAATTACAACCATTTTCCGGCATCTTTTTTCCCCGATTTTTCAGCCTAATCTCCATGTGCCTATTCCATCTCGTTTGGAATTAATAAGTGAGAAATAATCGTAAATAATTTCCTTAAAGAGCTGGCTGCTTGTAACAATAATACAACGAAGTGCTAACGTAGTTTACGCTACGGGCCCCTTAGTATGACGATTGAAAGCGTTAAATTATTTTTATGATATTGCGCTGGGTGTGCGCAGTACGGGTGAAGGTCCATTGGCCGGCTCCCGCCGCCACCCGGCCGATACGTTGTCGCGATCACGTACGCATCTTTAGGGCTGCGCCCGCCTAGCCAGTGACTAACGTCTACGAGTACAATTCCTTCTATACTCAATATTTTTTTATTTCAATCTTAGTAAATGACAAAAATGTTTTCAATATTTTTAAACTACGATGTTTATGTTTACACGAGTAAAATACAATGTAAAAAAAGGTAAAATTAATTACCATTTTATTTACATTGTTTAAATATTTATAGATTAATTTTTATTGTTGATAACTTAAATCTTAGTCGGTTTAGATGATTTGTAAATGGCTCAGAAAAGCGGTTTCAATGTACAACACTTGCTCAGCATTCAAAATAATTAATTTCTTGTGTTATAATATGGTATTCATTGAAATATAGTGGTAAGATAATTAATAAATTCAGAATTTAAATAGATATTTATAAATTAACATGAACGTAAATCAATAAAGTTCAATCAAGCTTAAAGACCAGGCAAATGCCTTTCCTCTTTACTCAGGAACTCATGAGATCACTCAGCACATATGTATTAATAAATAAATTCGGCAAATCTTCAAAACAACAAGATCCCGATTTTCTGAAAACTCAACGCATAAATACAAATGTAACCACAGCTCAAGTAAATATGACGTACTTTAAATACGATTTGAAGATTGATTATTATCGTTTGCAGTCATCGCGTAGCAAAATGGAGATAATATGTTTTATTTTGACATTGCTTACCTACAAAGCTAGCGGATGTTGCACTTTTCACATGAATTTTGTAAACTGGTATTATAGTTTCCGCGAATCCATTTGATCAATAAAATTTACGTTTAGATGTGCTGTTCTTTCGCACTAAATTCTGCTCGAGCATTATTGTTCAAGGAATATATTTTCCTCTCACAAAATAGTTTTATAATGCTCAAATATGCAAATGTATGATAGAACAACTTATTACATATTAAATTTTAGTATTTTAATTGTATTCTTTTTACCGAAAATAATTTATCTTGTAAATGTTATAAACTAAAAAAACGAAAATAGCTCTAATACGCATCGGTAACTTTTAATCAATTTGCGTATAAGAGGTGAATAACTAAAAGGATTTCACTTATGTAATGACTGTAATTACTAACAGTATACAAAATATATTTCTATAAAATAGTATGGGAACAAAATCGTGATAAAACAAAATATAAATAAATATAACTATTATGAAAGTGTTAAAAATGTGATTTAAATCTTCCTCCTTTAGTACATGATAAAGATTAAAATAATGATAAGTCTAAAATATCGACTAACTAAAAAGCTTTACAAACTACACTTACAAAAAAATAAATTGATATAATTAGGCTTGCAGACATTTCATGTAACCTTGTATCTAACCTAACATATGCAATGACCTGGTTAGAGTGACGTCTTTTCCGAGCTCCGAGCCGCAACAGCCCGCCCGCCACCACCTCTCTGTCGAAGGTTTATAGTAATCTCCTGGTATTCTTACAATATCAATAGAATGAAAGCAATATTAATAATTTTTCACGATTCCACAACCAAATAATTAAGAAACGGGCAATAAACATTTTAGCCCCTGATTAATTTGACAATGTTTTGTATCATTCACTCTCAAATTAAATTACATTTAAGTAATTATAAGTCATAATATAACTGAGCAAAGATTAGTTATAGAGTGATGGAAGATATTAATTGACGAACGGGACAATCTTTAATCTTAAACAGCGTGGATTGCAGCAACATTGAGTACATTTACATTGACGTGTGTGTCTGCAAACAGTTTGACGTGACATATTTTTATTGTAAATCTGTATCAAATCAAAATATAAGGTGCAACTTTACTAATGAAATATTAATGGAATTACGATACAGTGATATATGTTACCAATAGCAACTTTGATTCGTGACATAGTGCAGTCAACGTTGGCAGTTGCTACAATTTGCAATCGTGAGAATTACACAATTACCAAGTGTAATGTTAAATATTGAGTTCGATTAAAGTCGTTTAATCAAATATTAAGAAAAGAAAACATGTCTCAAAATGTTGACGGTTTAATCTCGTATCTGTTACTGTAACGAGAATTACATTGTAAGCTGCTAATTAATATCTAAAATTGTTTTCGTCCCCTTCCTTAAATAAATAGTTTTTTCAGCTACAACTCCTAAACTATTTGTCTCTTAAATATTATGTTTTTAAAATAAATGAAGGCTCGCATGAGAATATATTCCGCCACTACGTTTTATTTTGTCTAAAATAGTGTCAGTGATACTTTATAACAGGCAACATTGAGCACATTTAACTCACCTTGACTTATAATATGTAGGTAATTATAGAAGTATAACATCTTCTATGAAAATCGTTTGTTGTAGATTCCATGGATCCTAGGTTTGATTTTTTTAGTTATGTAACAATAGTATGAGTAAATCAGTTGATAATAAAGAAACTGAATTGCACAAGATAGGTATTCGTGTATTTCTTAATATGGCAATATGCTTGTCGCCTATTTTCTAATAAATCGGGGATAAACTCAATGCAGTATAAGCACACTAGTTAAGCCTCTACCTATCCCTTCATGAGGACGTGAACTTGTTTATGTTTACAGTTATGAGATAAACGGAAAAAATAGACGTAAAACATGATGACCACATATAGATATAGTATACCTGTTATCTGGTAGTCGCTAGGCACCGCTTTACATGAGGACCGTCACGTCAGCATATACTCTAGCGTGCGGGAAGATTCATCATCACATGCTATACATTTTATAATATATAGATTAATAAAATCAGCATAAACATAAATTGTTAATAACAAACTGTGCTCTATAGTATTTTAATTTGCCTTGTATTTAATCTTGTGTGTATTTAAATATACAAATAACCCTGTTCTAAGACACGGCCTTTTTTATGTAAAGAATTGGTCATTGGTCAATATCTCAATACAAGTATATAAAAATGTATGAATAAAGTAATCCGATTAGCAATGCATTTTATGAAAATTGAATTTTCAATATGATTTAAAAAAATAATTCATTGCATTGCAACATGGCATAAAATGAGATAACATCCGCTTTAGTTTACGCATAAAATCACACCTTAAATTAATAAAAACATATGAATTCTAAACGTATTACATAATTAATATCATTCATAATACGAAGATTCTGTTTATAAAAACATTTTAAACGCAAGACACATTTTAATCTAGGTCAGGGCCGATATGAAATAAACTGAACACACGCTCGAGAATCATTTGTTTTGCAACTACACGAATTCAGGTATCTTATCATATTATTTCAACCAAGCCTTGGAGTTACCGAATGTTATAAAATAGATAAACAATCGCCCATTATTAAATTTTATGAGAAAATACTTGTAAACATTATAAACTAAGTTAGAAATATAATATATTTAATTCCGAAGTCGGTATAACATTATTTTTAATTGAATAAATTTTGTATTGAGCCCTCGTTCCTACCAACATCTTAATGAAATTAATTATGTTGATCACGCATTACACTAACGCACGGTTTAATGCACGTGGGGTAAAGCACATTATATGCCAACATCTGACCTGGAACAGAAAATCTTAATCTTATTACCATGAAGGCGCAATAGTAAAAACCGATCTAAAACCATTCCTATGTAGAGCGACAGACCGCCCTTATTCATGCATATTGAAGAAACTACTTATATTTGGCTTCAGCTTTAAAACTGCTCGTTTACCTGACGTCCCCCATCTGGGAAATTTCTAAAAACCACGAGGTGTGAAATATAAATACATTTAAAATGTATTTATAACAGCACTCTACAATGCATTAATAACAAGCCACCGGGCTTTAGATAGTTCTAGCACTAGCACTTGCAACTCAAGAGTCAAGGTTTCAATAATTTACCGTTGTAATTGACGACATAGTACTTCACTGTTCAACTATACTTATACTATAATTAGTATTTTCATAAACAAACATCGTAAATATAAAATTATTATAACCAGTTCTTTTAATGATGACGTAGTTGTTATAACAACTTTTACATTACGAAGTTTGTGACTAATCAATATTACAAAGCGCATTACGTGTGTCTCTTTTTTATTAAATGCCCCGTAGGATTTAATGTTCATTAAGGAATTTCCTCTTATACCATTTTCGTATCACAAACCTCCTACAAGATTTCATCACGTACACAGTACATGTACGCTTTAAGATGTGATAATTATAATTGGAAGCACGTGTCTAATTTAAAAAATAACGGCATTAGCCTTAACAATACCATGACATTTGCATAAAATGCGATCTAATTAGATTAGTACAAAAATAATACTTTTTGTTTGCGACTCTACTCGCATAAAAGACCATTCATTTCTCACGAACATGCAAACATCAAAAACATTCATATTTATCAGTACTAGTAGGATAGTCACGTACGTCGATAATTATGTACCATCCTTTTTGCGATTTTCTATTTATCACTCTATTAAGTTATTAGAACAACGTACTGAATGAAATAATCATCGGTGTTAGTGTCAGCAACAACATAATGGCTCCGTGATTAACATGTTATACGTTTAATTATCACTAATTAATTTAATAGTGTAGTACACATATTAGTAAGATATGTATAATATGTAGATACTTACTACTAATCTATATTGTACGTACATATATACCGCTTTACTCATTAAGTTACTTAGTCCTTATACGTCACGGATTTAGCCATGTCTCATTCAATCTGTTTTCATAAGCCTTTTCAGTGTCTTCCTCTCTCAAATATGCTGTTATAGGTTTATTTAGAAATTAATATTTATAGCCGTCCCATAAATAATTAAGGGTTGGCATAGCGATCACATAACTTAAGTCTCTAGGTATGTGTTTACAATCCTCACGGACAATATTCATTTAAATATTAAAGCTATATATCATTTGCAGTGTTTAGAATACTGACAATTTATTAAAATATTAATAAAAGATTAGTTTCCCTGAAACACATTTTCTTGGAAGTAACGAATTGGTTTTCTTTTAAACGCATAAAGATATTTTACTTATTCCTCCACATTGTTTCTACTCTAATTTTAACTTGCTTAAATCTCATTTTATGTGGCAATATGTTGCCAAAAACACAAGTGGATCATTTGCCGGCCAATGATCACCAGAAACCAAACGCACCCACACTGGCCCATGCCATAAACAAAACTAGATCGCTCTGTTACCCGAATAAAATTAGCATTTAGCGCTCAGGGATATTGCAGCTTCCTGTTAATGGAAGAATTTTCAGAAGCGGATCAGTAGTTACGAAATTTCCTCCTACAACGAAGCCTACAAACTTTACCTCTCTTTTATATATCTAAGTACAATAAAACTGTAACCAAAATTAGCAGTAGAGATTTTACTATGATTTACATTGCAATCATTATAATAAAAAAACGTTTCAATTTCACTAATTCAACTTATAAGATGACAAGTTAAGAAAAAAATCTTTCTTTATAGATTATGCAGAATGTCTAATATAATTAAATATAATTATTCAATCATGTCATTATTTTTTTCGAATTCCACAGTTATCCTGTTGCTAATCACAATTTTTATCCGATTTGTAACTTAATTAGTTTTTATCATCGTAGGGACACTTAATCTGCTTATTTTCTCCCTTTAATATTCGTTACATTACGCATTACAAAGAGCATTATTAAATTACTATTATTAAAAATGAAAAATAACTCATACTTTCCTCTTTCGTTATCTGTAAGTTAAGTTTGCCGCCCTGAATTAATAATTATGTCTTAATAATGATTTTCTGGCAATTCCACCCTCACACACATTACGAGTAGGATGGCCTATGACGTAGCTAGCAGTGGCCCGCCACTACGTCAAGTTCATTGTTTCGATACCGTGTAAAGGGGAAATTTAATTTCGTAAGAGGAAACTGAAGTCATTGAATGAATCTAGATTACTACAAAATACAATACTGAGAAGGTGATATTTGTGTAGTAGGTACGTACATTGTACGTATACGGTCCGTGACGACACACACGGGCAACACTAATCTAAGCGCACGCTGCTCCGGCTCAGTGTAACGATAGCTCTTGCCGATAACAGACGTCTAACTTCGAAGCTTCAATTATATTCACAATTAAATTTTCGGCACTCGAGTGAATTTCGTTTATCTTTAATTTACTTATTATTTTTGAAATGCGCGTGTGCGCCGAGAAACAAACCATCCGTTCGGCCCCTGCCCGCTGGTTGCGGAGTCAGGCTGTGACTATGGCTCACTCAATGGAAATGTTGCAATTGCAGTTCAAGAGGATGCTGAACAAGGAACTGAGCCACTTTTCGGAGTCCAGCAAATCCGGAAACCAGATCTCCGAATATATCTGCTCTACATTTTTGGGTGAGTTTTATTGATATTTTCGTAATTTTTGTTTCAGTTTATATACTTAAACTTACTATCCTATATATACCGTAACGGGCACGCGTACATAGTAATACTGTCTAAAACAATTATTAGATAAGCTTTAATTGTGACTTCACCAAAATTTAAATAAATAAATATTTTATAACTACTATTAAATCACTTAGAAAGAATACATAAATATTTAAAATAAACATATTGATAGCAAAATGTGCTGTAATTTGTTTGCTCTGTGTTTTGATAAACATGCTCATAGTTTTTAGTAATTGAGTGCACAATTTACTATCAGAAAAGTAAATAACTGAAATTTACTGTTAATTAGAGTATTAGGTAGATGACCTTATTCATAGAACTATTTCTACCGCCCGCCCAATTAATTACAGTAGACTACATTTTATATTTAATACTTATTGATATAATTACATATATTCGATAAATATCCAGTTAAAATAATAAACCATTGTTCGTATCATCTTAGAAGTTCGTTTTATTACAACTTCTTAACGTGGGAAACATTCCATTAAAGTTTTTTAAACACAATTAAAAATTGGACAGGAACAAGATATTATATATCATTATACCTATTTCCACTTCTTAATCTGTAACGAGGTTATGAAAGGTACCCGTCGAATCACTCGACTGACTTGACTCGTATTGATCGATTGTATTTGAACAGAGCGCTAGTAATATCTATAAATGTTTGCTTTTATCTCGCATAAAATCTTTTGAACTAATCTTTACAGCGAAATCATCCTTGCTGGGGATTTAATTTTACTAAATAATGGCAAACATTTATGTATACACTAAAGTTTGCTATTGAACTTTTTAGAACACACATAGGAAACAAATGATGTTTGCTTGTGACGTGTCGGAACTCGTGAATACCTAATCGTACGTCATAGTTTACTTATGGGTTAGATAATCTTGTCTGTTGCATAATCAATTCAATGAATATAATATATTTTGTTTCATAAGTACTTAAAACTCGATATCGAGTATTCAAATGAGCCAGTTTTAATATACCATGATACAGGTATCAATATTATATTGTATATAATATTAATATTTTAATACATTTTTCAAAACTGTTTTAAATTAACATTCCTATCATATTAAAGTATAACTGTGTGTATGTATTATCAGACAACGATATGAAGGAGGTCTTGATTGTTGATAACCCCAACGCGCTCTATCACACGTGTTGGAAACGTTTATAAATAATACGGTGGACTATAAGTTTTATATTCTACTGTTTATTGACATCTTACACCTTAATACACAAGATATAAACAATTTCATGACCTCAATACTAGACGTTACACTTAAATAGTTAAAACCCAAAAATAGGACATGATCGTATGACAGCGTTTCATTAAACGAGCTTATTGAACCAATTGGCAAATAGGTCTTATATCCCAACTCGTCTTGGTACTTTATAGCGTATAATTAATTTGTTTGCTCTTAAATGGTGTATGTATAACAAAGAACTGTACAATAAGACTAATCCTATTGCTAATTCACAAATATGAAATGTTTTTATCATAGTTAATTATGTAGATTGGTTTTTACATTAAATAATTCGAATGGCAAAGCATTATAGAAGATGGTACTGTCACGTATGAAAAATATCGATGGCATTATAATTCTATTTGAATTCAAACTTCTAGATGGTATCAATACAATTTATAAGTACGAGTGACGCTTACCATCTGGCGATCATGTCCTCATTCGGTATCGTATAAGAAAAACAATGGGCATCGAAAAATATTAAATAAAGAATTTTCTTGGGAAATGTAAACTATTATTTAAAATATTTGTTTACTTTTTAGTGTATACGGTCAATTATTGTTACTTTATAGATGTTTTGTTCCATAATGTACCTATATAAATTAAAGTATGTCACAATTATCTCTTGTGATTAGATAGCAAATGCATAGTAAATAAAACTTAATTCCATTAATGTAGTAGGATAAAGCATTATTACTCAATCAGGGGTTGCTTTTAAATAAATATATGTTAGTTACTTTACATTACGCACTCTTATTACACTTCTAGCGGTATATAAATGTTAATTCTAGAGCTAAACACTTGAGATACTACGTTATGAACAAAAAAATATATAAAATTAATTTAACTTTTCAGTTCTTAGGAAACATATATGTTTTGATTCATCGACCATATAACTAATTATTATGTCGGTACCTCTGCAAATTTAGATAATCTTGTAAACTGATTGGGTACTTATACGACGATCTACCAACGATAATATTTTTGAATGCTACCTAGATGATGGAAATGAGGCCGCCGTATTTAGCATTATGATTTGATTGATTACTTTTATCTATTATAACGATGTACATGCCCACATGCAGTGACCTAGAATCGTATAAATCAAACGTATAATGAACACTCTACATTTTCACCCACTTTCTTACTTGACATATAAACCTAATAACACCCTTTTAATAACGTAATAAAAATCAAACAAACGTAACGAAAGTGTTTACATAGCTTTTAGGATTCTAAAATTAGTATGGTTCGAACTAATTAAAGTTCTAAACATACACAAACGTTTTTATTTTATAACGTTACGTATATTTTGAAATACATAGATAAAAATGTCATAAAAAATTATTTTACTTTCAGATAAACAACAAGAACTTGATTTACCATCACTTCAAGTGGAAGAGACATCAGAGCGTACCAAAAAGAAAGAAAAACCCCGCCTCAGCGGTCCAGGGAGCACTATGTCACAAGTAAGTTTGCTATCATAAATTGCATAATATTATGGCTATTAATACGCTGTTTAAAGAAAAGAGCTGATATTAAAACGTTATATTCATCTGCTTTTCAGATTTCAGGAGTTAAGCGCGCACTAACACATACAAACAGCTTTACTGGAGAACGTGTGCCGAGATACGGAGTGGAAACGCCACATGAAGAAGAACTTGGTAAATTGCTGAATGACCTCGACAGATGGGGCGTCGACATCTTTCGAATTGGAGATCTGTCTTGTGGCCGACCACTTACAGCGGTTGCCTATTCTGCTTTCACATCACGGGAGTTGCTCTCTACTCTTCAGATACCTGCCCGCACTTTTCTGGCATTTGCGGTCACGCTAGAGGAACATTACGTCCGCGACAACCCTTTCCACAATTCACTCCACGCAGCTGACGTCACACAATCCACAAACGTTTTGCTAAATACTCCTGCATTAGATGCAGTGTTTACGCCACTTGAGGTATGCGCTGCATTATTTGCCGCCTGTGTGCACGATGTTGACCACCCAGGGCTCACTAACCAATTTCTGGTCAATTCAAGCTCCGAACTCGCTTTAATGTATAATGACGAATCGGTGTTAGAAAATCATCACCTGGCTGTTGCGTTCAAATTGCTTCAGAATGAAGGTTGCGACATTTTTGTCAATCTTCACAAGAAACAAAGACAAACATTAAGGAAGATGGTCATAGACATGGTGCTCTCTACTGACATGTCAAAACACATGAGCCTACTCGCAGATTTGAAAACTATGGTAGAGACAAAGAAAGTAGCAGGAAGTGGTGTTCTACTACTGGACAACTACACCGATAGAATACAAGTATTAGAGAATCTCGTACATTGTGCCGATCTAAGTAATCCCACCAAGCCTTTACCACTTTACAAGAGATGGGTGGCATTACTTATGGAAGAATTCTTCCAACAAGGAGACCGTGAACGAGAACAAGGAATGGATATAAGTCCCATGTGTGATAGGCACAACGCTACGATAGAAAAATCTCAAGTTGGTTTTATCGATTACATTGTGCATCCACTGTGGGAGACTTGGGCAGATCTCGTGCACCCTGACGCTCAAGATATACTGGATACACTTGAGGAAAACCGCGACTATTATCAGAGTATGATTCCACCGTCACCGCCACCAGCACCAATCCAGACAACTCACTCAGCGCCAGACGATGACCGTCCTGAACAAATAAGATTTCAAGTAAGTATTTTTTTGTATTTAAATTTGTATAAACAGACATGTACAGAATAATTAATTCAATGATATATTATTATCATCAACAGGTTACGCTGGAGGAAGGTGAAGGATCAGAAGAGTGCGAGGGTGAGGGTGATGGTGGGATGTGACGGAAACTATTGGGAATCTGTAAGAAACTCTCTGAAAAGATGCAAGTTTGGTGGAAGCTCTGGCAGTAGAGCTACTTCGAGGGTCCCTGGGGGACGCACCGCACAGACAAGATTGCAGGATACAGGAGCGTGCTCAGGTTGGCCTCGTGTGACGCTGCTCGCCGACAATCGCGTACATACGCCGTCAAACTTTTGTTGGATAATAATACTTGTTGACGCTTATCGTCGAAATGGAATGATCCACGGTGCATCGTGACATTTCGATTATGTTTTTTTTTGTGATGATTATGCGATGTTGTTTAGAACTACCTATTGACTAAATAATAATTATATCCCTCCAATGACTGTGTAAAATTTGATTGTCTAGTGTTTGTACCTACAGTTATTTTTGTTTAATACAACCAAAGATTTAAAGTTGTTATGTTCACGGTACTATTCAATGATCCCTGTAAGTAGTTAGTGTTCAGTTCGTAAAATTTAAAGTTGTGTAAGTAGTAATAGTAGTCGAAGCCGCATATATCGGCTCGATTAAGTAAGGACATTGAAAACGCTTATTAATTGGTATGAAAGGGTAATTTATATTGTCATATCATCCACGTTTCTCATATTTAATACGGGTTTGCGATAATGATGTTATTCACCAAAATATATTAATTAACATACTAGGTATCTAAAACTATTATAAGGTAAATTTTAAAAATTGCCTTTCGGAGTTGTTGTTGTCTATTTCAAAATATGTAAGTACTATTCAGCCAGCTTCTTACTGATGTAGTGAGCAAAAACTAAATACTTACTCCCGACGACTAACATTTTATATGAATACTGTAAATGTTTTAGGGAAATATAGTTAAATTTAAGAACAATTTCATTGAAAACCGAGGCAGCAAAATGACTGTAATACTTTCACGATATCACTGTTAGTCGGGGGTCAAAAGACACTTTAACATCTAAATCCTATTAGATAGCTTTATTTAATTTTGTAAACCTAATTGCACCTCATTTCTTATAAAAGGATCGCTGGCGATCCATTTTGTTCTCTTAGAATTACATGTTTTTAAATTAATTTTGTTTGGGTTCTCTTTAACTACAATCCAATTTTAGTAAAGAACCTTAATGTTTTCGTGTACACAACTAACAACTAGACTTGTTTGACTAAGTTATTAAATACTAACCCTTGAGTGGTTTTCGACAAGTTTTCTCTCGAGTTATATAAACCCACAGAAAAAAATTGTATGGAACTGTAATACAGAAGCACTTAGGCCGGGTTTTGCAATAGTACTATTACATTATACCTATACATAGTAAGTCATCCTGGAAAAGTTGACGATTCGCACAATTTATACTTACATTACTTTTACCCTTAGCGCCACTATTAATCCGGTCGATGATTTATTTTCTGTGTAAGTTGGCACTAATTTACACATTATAGGTTATACCCATGTTTCCTAGATTACTTGTAAAGAAGAGTGCAACACTAATTCTGTATTATGTTTGCATTTTATTTTATGTATCTACCTTTTGTTATTGTTTATAAAAGAATAATTTATCACGAGCTGGTCTCAGTTTTTCATGTACTCAAAAGATATTTCATTGGTTTAATTAAAAGATTTAGTTCCTTTCTGACTTTTTTAATTTTTATTTTTAATAATATTATCCCTTAAGATGAGTATTATATAAACGTAGTATTTGTAAATCTCTGTCGCTAAATTTCGATACCTACATCTATTATAATCATCAGTGTCAAGGAAAAGATCCAACATGATAAATCCACGTGTGATTTAGCAGTTGACCACGTGACGTGTACACATGAAACACGCGTGACTGTCAGTACCGGGTGAGTGACGGACTGCCGGGCAACCGGGCTACCGTGCATTGCGCTCACCAATAATAAGCACCCGACACTTCTTCATATAATGTGTGTTTAATATTAAAAGCAGTAATATATGGTACCTGCTCCAATAAATGTAATTTCCTTACCATATGTACTACAAAAAGTATGTAAAAATTGGATACGCTTAACTTATTTGTGTGTTAAAATAGAAATTACGCTTAGAAATGTTTGTTTTATAATTGAATACATACTTATTAGTAATTGTGTTGAATATGATATACGTACTTCAGTAGATCTGTGTAACATACATAAAATTAAATATCAAACTTTCATATTCCGCATACTGTAAACAAAATGCATGTACCCATCGTAAAGTAACGCAGTCTTTAAACATTACGAAATGTATAAATATTTAGATTTGTATACTCGTCGTTCAACCTCTTATTTCAAATGTACCATTGAATACTTTATTCAAATATTGTATATTTATGTACGGTGGATGAACTAAGTACGACATGTCAGACAAACTTCTAACCATAATCTTATTCAATTCGTCGTTGGGCGATTGGATATCTTCGGAACCAAAGAGCGCAATCGATTATCGTAAGCGATCGTAATGATGCATCTGGCATGTCTTAATTTAACGTTATTTAATAAAATTGTATCAATCGATTGAACATTTATTTTTGCCAAAGTTTTTCAATGTTGTGTATATGTTTCGTCAGTTTGGACAACTATTGCTAAGAATATGAGTAATACCTAGATAATATTAATACCGAGTTAAAAGTGTGCAATGCGGGTCATTTGCATTACTTACTATTTATGTTTAAAATTAAAAATAGCTTGTAATAGTTTAAATGAATATTTGAGTTGAATTAAAAAATATTAATGTATTTAGAATAAAAAGATATGGGAGAAAACTCTAAAGACTTGTATTATTTTTTATTTAGAAACTATACAAATCCTAAAAGTGAAACAGATACGTGATGAAATATGAATATGGTGGAAACGTGAACATAAAGCGCAGGTTTCCGCGCACAGTAAATACTTATTGTAGCACATCTTAGAGGTAATATGTGAGCACATCGCTGACATCACTCTCTTAAATTTGGACGCCACGCCGTTCAATGGCCCTCTCGTTTCAATTCAGTCTCGGCTTCGAATTCCGGGTCTAGTATTTATGCTCGACACAGTGATAGGCTTACCCTATACGACATCATTGTCCGTAATACATATGCCGAAAAAAGGTGCAATAGTTACGCCTTTGTCTAAATTTCGAAAATATTTATTTTTTTGTGTACGTATGCATGTTCTAAATGATCTATCTATACTATTATAAAAGCTGTAGTTTGTATAAGCGCGCCAATCTTATGAACTACTGGTTCAATTTCAAAAAGTCTTTTAGTATTGGATAGCACATTTATCGAGGAATAGAAAAGGCTATTTAACATCACATTATCACCAATAGGAGCGGAGCATCAATGGTTAATGTTACAAAATCGGGAAAAATGTATTCGTGTTTGAGAGCTTCCGTTGCGGGTTTAACTGGTTCAAGTTACGCAGCAATAATGTGTAACAAAATTGTTCCTCTTAAAAAGTAGTAAAAAATATATTATAAAACAAAGTTTCCAGCCTACGTGGCGGTCTACCTGTCCAGGTGGGATAAACTTAGAAACTACCCTACAGATTTTGAATTTTGATAAAATTTTCAATGGAAATAGTACCTAACCGGTTCTGGAAAGAACATAGGCTACTTTCTATACCGAGAAAATATATAGTGAGCTTTTTATCCCGGAAAACTCTATCCTGGCGGTTAAAAGGCGGTTTAATTTTAACAAAAAATTAAACCGGCTTCAAAAATTACTTATTTTTATTTTTTTGTTTTGTTTTGTGTTAGTTAATAATAGACCATCTCGATGGCATAGTTGTGTTTCGCTCACGATACGACTATCGCGCTGAGGAGTTACACCTCTGAGTACCCCTGAAAAAGGGAAAAGGTGTGATGCTATATATATGTATGTAGGAAGTACATTCAAGATAACCTAACGCAAAAACACAACTGATATATTTGGCTCACAGCACAACTCTCGCGCTGTGGTGTAACAACTCTGCCTACCCCTGAAAAGGGGAAAAGGTGGGATGCTATATACATGTATGTGTGGCGGCATTATCCGCACAAAACATCAGTTTTATAAACAAAATTTTAAATTAATAAAATAAACTTAAAACTAATAATCAATCTGTTTAAACCTAAATACTATTGTAAAACTAAACTTAAATTAATAAACATAAAATATACTAAACTATTATCATTAAAATAAAAATTGAAAAATAACATTTCAATGTTCAAATGGTACAACATTCGATATATATAGCGGTCAGCTAACAATGCCCTACGTCACATGAACCGGTCGGAGCGGGACGCGTACGCTCCGCCTGTCACGTAGCCCCCGGCCGACCGCAGTCAGTCAGCCGACGCATGCGGCGCGGATCGCTCACGCTCTCGCTGTCGCTAACGCTTGTTATTATTTAACCGTTCATAGTATTTTGTTCGTTTCGTTTCGCTGTAGACTTTCTCTTTACTTTCTCTCCTTCTTTCTTGTAGTGTGTGTTTATTCTACTCTTGTGTGAATTGTACTCTTACTCTGTACAAATAAACTCTCTTTACGTGTGGACTTTACTTCTATTACTTCTACCCGCTACACTCGAGTCTAACACCTACCTACAGTATGTATGTAAGAAGCAGAGTCAACTAAACCCAATGCAAAAATAAAACTAATATATTTCGCACGCAGTATGACTATCGCGCTGAAATCTTACACCTCTGCCTACCCCTGAAAAGGGGAAATGTGCTATGTTATATATATATATATATATATATATATATATATATATATATATATATATATATATATATATGTGTGTATGAGAAGTAGAGTCAACTAAACCCAACCCAAAAACACAACTGATATGTTTCACACACAGCACGACTATCGCGCTGAAATGTTACGCCACTGCCTACGCCTGACACGGGGAAAAGGTGTTATGCTATATGTATAAGTATGTGAGAAGTACACTCAACTAAACTCAATGCAATAACAACTAAAAACGTCACAGGAATGCTAAATTCGCGATTTCCTTTTCTTGGACGACATATTTTAGTTTTTTAGGTTTTAAAACCAAACTACCGAAGCGATGTGGACAAAAAAAATATGGGGCCAATCTGGAGAGATATTCTTTCGAATAAAAAAAGAATTTTCCAAATCTGTTCATAAATGTGCGATATCTGAGGTAACAAACATACAAAAAAAAATTCACGTCGAATTTATAACCTCCTCCTTTTTTTGAACTCGGTAAAAAATAAACATAAACCAAGAAGTAAGTAAGTATTCATTGTTTCACTCAATCTGATGTAAAAGCTATATTATCCGAGTTGAATAAAATTGATGTATCGTAACTTTTATTTTAGTGCGGTATCTATATTTCGTTATTAATCTGGATGTAGTAATTTGAATCCTACTTTAATAACTATCTTTAAAATATATACACTTGCTATCATGACGTCACCATCATTGCGATGCAATTTTTCCTCAGAATTTTTCATACACAAAGAAGGTTCTCCTTACCTCTATCCTTTATAAAAAAAAACACCTACTACTGAAAATCTCTCAGAACAATAACAAAACTCAAAATGCTAATAAAAAAAAAGTAGTTTTCACTAAAGTTAAAATCGTGTCTAAAATCATTCGAAATCGTCTGCAGAATTAAAAACAGAATAAAATACATTCGCACGTACAGAAATATGTAGCACAACTAAAAGATATAAGTTGAACGACAACTTCAACACAATATTATCAGCTATTCTTACAATAAGAGAGGTTAGAAATAATAATAATAATAGCAGGCAGATGTTCTTTTGTTCCCTAATTGTCCCTTGGGTATTTGGGTATTAATGAGTACAAAAAGAGTATTATGAACCTTATAAACACACGTTCTGATGACGTTGCAATGGACATTGCTTAACATTGAATTTCTTAACATTTTCGCTTACAACTTTTTATTTATAGTTCTACGACAAAAGTTACTAAACCAAAGTTGTAGAGAATTTAATTTGCAACAAAAGTGTTTATACATTTTTTGTCAGATAAATAGTTTAAGAGATACATCGTAAAAACCATTTCAACCCCTATTTTCAAGATGGCGGCCGTGGGACAAGGGTGGCGACCCTACAAACTTGGTTTTAGCTTTAGACTGACCCCCCCTACACTTCAAAAAAATAAAATTGCGTCCTCTAAAAAACGCAAGGTAAGGCCTAAAAAATATAACATTTCAATGGACTAGGTGTGTTTTCATACTCTCCAATTATTTAATGTCTATAAAATTCATACTTAATTCGTTTGACAGCTTCTGCTTTTCGAAGAGAGTTCACTTACCTACGAACTTTGTTATGAACGCAAATTGTATAAATTCAATGGTTTTGTACTAAATATTGCCACATAAAAAATAGTGGGTAACCTGGCTGTCAAAGTTACCCTTCTAAATCAAAGTTACCCCGATTGATGGTACCTAATAAAAGTAATATTATAATATATTTAGTCTCTTTTAAAACAAATTACTAAAATCAACATATTATAATCTTTTTTATATTTAAATTCTATTGCTATAATATTATTTGAATAAATACTGCTCGTTGATCTGTGAACTCTGAAACGTCAGTTTTAGTATCTGTGATCTGTGGGTAGATTGCTGATTGCTCACATGGTGCAATTGTTCGAAAATATATATTGTTTTCGGAAATAGCTATCTGTCGATATGGCTGCAGTGAAAAAAGATGAAGAAATACCTAAAGATGAAGTAGTCGAAAATGGAGAAGATGATGACATAGAGGCTGTAGAGGAGGAAACAAAAGATCCCGCCAAGAAGAAGAAAAAGAAAAAAAAGAAGAAGAAGACAGGTTAGATTGTGAAAATCGTCATATTCTGATTAACTTTTATGTTTATTACTTGTATTTATTGAAATGCACTGACAACTGAGCAAGTACTTTGTACTTACATTAATACGCCATTTGCTATAAACCTTATAAGAGTCGTATAAGCGTGCGGTACCAAGACAAAAGACAATATATCCTAAAAATATCTAATTACCATGGTGTTATTACAATGATACAGAACAATATTTACAATAATCAATGAAGTAAGTATTTTATACCAAGTGACTAGGTCTTTATCGTTACGATGAATGTCCTATTTCAGACATTTTAGTACTTACCAGTGTTAAATAGCATCCATACCTGCAATGCTAATGAAAACAACTCATTTTTAATAATGGGACATAATATGTAATTATTTAGAATTTGCAGGGACTTAGTGCAATAGGTTAGAACACAAACATACCCATCAACTATCGGGCCGCGGGTAGCAGATCCAGTGATTGTGGCAAATTTAAATGCAATTCAAATGTGGTCTTTGTGGCTGCAAAATATTTATTTATTATGGTAGATAACTTTGAGCCAAAACTTTCTAATCCAAGAAATCACATAAATTTTGGGCCGGTATATCACCTAACTATTGACATTGGCTAAATCACGCATTAATCAGTGAAGCCATTGAATCTCGAAAAATGAGACCACTTATAAAGCATGTTTTATAGATTTAAATGGAGAATAGTACATGTAATGAGATTTTTTTTTTTATCTCAAACAGTAATGGGAAAGTACTTAATAAATATGTGCATCCTTGTTCTATCACCAAACAAATCTTTTTATCAGATTTGGTAATCCAGCCAAGGACACCCAATATCCCCTAACTAACCACATAGACTATGCTATGATGCACCATAGATAGAATGTATTGTTCTTAGTCTTACATGGGTTTTTTTAATATGTTGTTGTGCCCCGAAAACAACTATTAAATAATCCACAGTCAATGTGTTAATGAATAGATTTATCAGTCAATATTATCTCATTAATTTATCAATAGTTCACAATATAAACAATCTACAAAATATTGTTGTACAAATAATAACAAATAATGTATTATATGTATGATTCAACTTTTAGAAGGTGATGCAAATGCAGATAATGACACTGAAGTAGTTGAAACCATAGAACAAGTGCAGTCAGTGGTGGAAGATGGAGGTGATGGCGATGAAAAAAAAAAGAAAAAGAAGAAAAACAAGAGCAAAGCTGGAAAAGGTGCAGTGAAGGAACAAACCAACCCGCCTACTATTCCTATTGCAGAACTTTATCCCAATGGTTAGTATATTTTAAAACAAAAAAAAGGATAATAAACTGTAATATATTCACAATTATAATGTGTTATTGCAGTTGTAATAGTCTGTATCAAATAAATTATAAAACAAAAGATATTCTATATTTCCATAAAAATTTGGTATTCATTGATTAAAAGGATTCTAATAATTGTATATTTTATACATACAACTTTATTAGCCATGTTCACTATAAAAAATATTCACAGGCAATTTCCCTGAGGGTCAGATCATGGAACATGGTCCTGCTGAAGGAGTGGATGAGAGAACTGCCAAAGATCGATTTTCAAGTGAGGAGAAGAGAGCTCTTGATAGACTCCATCAAGACATCTATCAAGAAATAAGACATGCTGCTGAGGCTCACAGACAGGTATTTTTCATTTTCATCTTGTGATTACAGCTTGCTTCATTATGTAATTGAGATAGACTTGTTTTTTTTTTTCAAACCAGTTTCGAAGAATCAAATAATTTAATTATATTCTTTGAGATATTGCTTACGGTTCCCCTGTGTATAAGATCAATATTGGTATAAAATTCCTCCTTTACTTTCCCAAAATAAAAAGTTAGAAAAGAATTTATTATAAAAGCCATAAGTAAGATTTAGGCACTATTTATAAAGTAAAATCTATGGAAGCAAATTGCTGAAAAATGTAGCATATAACATCCTATACACCATAGTCTATCTGTGAGCTAAATTTTAGCGATATTAGTTTAGGAGTTTCATGATATGTTTGGAAGAAAATGTACAATCAATTCAGATGTTTATCTAGAAAGAGGTTTTAAAATTCGAGCAGTCGTCAAACAACTGGTCTCATCACTTGTAGATGTCTGCAAGGCCTGACATATCTACTGAACTATTGGTAGAAAATATCACCTCCTACATTGTGTTCAGGTCTCACCTATTGGATCAAGTTGTTTGTGTATATGTATAATTATTGCACATTGCTTTATATTCAATCATAATTATCATTACTTTAGTTTTAAACTATGTTAAAGGAGTGAAAAAAAAAACTTTTTTTTTCCGTAATTTTCTTGATATCATTAAATCTCTTGCGGGAAATTTCACAGACTCGTAAATACATGCGAGAATGGATTAAACCAGGCATGTCAATGATTCAAATATGTGAAGAGCTGGAGTCTACTGCAAGACGCCTCATCGGTGAAAATGGTTTAAAAGCTGGATTGGCTTTCCCAACTGGATGCAGTCGCAATCACTGTGCTGCCCATTATACTCCTAACACAGGTATGTGATTAATGAGGTTTAATGCATAAACAGTAAATATTTTATGCGCTCTGAAAAAATCTTCATACACTAAGGGCTGGTATCTCAATCATTATTTTACAATGTATGTACTGAAAATCTATGCACGAAGATTTTTATTGAAAACAAAGTCTCTTAATGTGAGCATTTTCAAAAATCTAACAATTTTTTTTACTTTTTAAACATACCAATACATTATTTTATTATAACACTGTGACTAAGTAAATTGCTGTGTAAGAGACTTCATACTGTTGGTTAAATTTTCTGTATAAAATTTTCAAAAACATGTGTAGCTAACTCTATTGACATACTAACTCGTAGAAATAAGGCAAAATTTGCGAAAAAAAGTCATTTTATTGAGCCTTATTTAATCAATACGAGAATGCAACAAAAATAAAACTTGTATTGAAAATAACTTATTTACTTTGCATCCATCAAATTTTGATCCATTGGAAACTAATTTATTCCAAATATAAATGTACATAATTGTAAATAAAAGGAAATATAATTAAACATTAAGTCAATTGCCATGCATGCACGACCAAGTATTAGTTGACTCGTTTAGCATAATTTAAAAGTCAATGTACATAAGAATAACTGAAAAATCTCGTAAAATGACAAATAATAGCTATACAAAATGAAATTGCTAACTGTACTACATATATTGATAAAATTTACAGAATGTTCTACTGACAAATAAAAAAGTATAAATTATTTATTTCTTTGCATTCATTGATTAATTGTTATGGTTGATTTTTCAATAGGTGAGTTCTTTCGATTCCTTATCGTCTGACATATAGCTATAAACAGGTTTTTACTTAAATTTAACTAATGTGGTGTTAGGACTAAAGTAGCGATATAATCAAATTTATTACTTAAAATTTAAATGTAAAAGGGAAGGGTGGTTTAATGAATTATAGTCAAAATCTTAAAAAAAATTAAGGCCTTTGCACAGACAAATATATAAAATTATATTGGTGTACCCATAAAGGTGACACGACAGTCCTCGAATATGACGACGTGGTGAAGATAGATTTCGGCACACATATCAACGGGCGCATAATCGACTGCGCCTTCACTCTGCACTTCAACCCGCGTTACGATCCGCTCGTCAAGGGTGTGCAAGAGGCCACCGAGGCTGGCATTAAAGCTTCTGGAGTCGATGTCCGACTCTGTGATGTCGGAGCTGCCGTACAAGAAGTGAGATATTTTATAGATTTTAGTATTTATATCAGCATGGTTTACATAAATTATAGAGGCCTAAGGTTTAATCACTGCTTTGCACATGTGAAAGTGTATTTCGTTCATAAAATGTTTTCTTTGTATTGACTGAAACAAATTTTACGCTGAAAATCCCAAAATATAAGTTCCATCCCACACAGCTAAATGTATAAGAATATCAAAAAATATGATTTTCAATTAAAGCTTAGATTCTCCTTCAGCATATTTCCAAAATTTCAAAGAAAATTATTTATTAATATTTGTAAATTATGAAATTTATAAATGATTACTATGTGAACAAATAATTCGCCAACGTTCTTTAATGTCTTAACAGGTGATGGAATCGCACGAAGTTGAATTGGACGGTCAAATATACCAGGTGAAACCTATCCGCAATCTAAATGGGCATTCTATTGGGCCATACAGTAAGTATATCCATTTTCTACCCTCATATTTAAAATTTCTTGGATATTAGATTGCAATGTTTTGCTTTTTAGGAATCCACGCTGGCAAAACCGTGCCGATAGTAAAAGGAGGTGAAACAACTCGTATGGAGGAAAACGAATTTTACGCTATTGAAACATTCGGGTCCACCGGGCGCGGACAGGTTCACGACGACATGGACTGTTCACACTACATGAAGAACTTTGATCAGCAATTTGTGCCTTTAAGGTTTGTTTTATATTAAAAGGCATATAATGACACATTAAGTTTATACCAAAAAAAAATAATCTTGTAATATAATATTGTATAAGTACAATGAGCAATCTGTACATATCTCGAGTTTTTACAGATTACAGTCATCAAAGCAACTGCTGAACGTAATCAACAAGAACTTCGGTACATTGGCATTCTGCAAGCGCTGGCTGGAGCGGGCCGGCGCGTCGCGCTACGCCATGGCGCTGAAGGACCTGTGCGACAAGGGCGTGGTGGACGCCTACCCGCCGCTGTGCGACGCGCGCGGCAGCTACACGGCGCAGTTCGAACACACCATCCTGCTGCGTCCCACCTGCAAGGAGGTCGTGTCGCGCGGCGACGACTACTAGCTACCGGACTCACCACACACACACACTATACTTACAATTGTCATCAACATGTACCATAAGTCCCTCCTCAATTTTTTGTTATCAAGGTGACAATTATTGCAATATTTTAACGCTTTTAAACACTTGTGAAGTTGTGTTATTCCACCCTACTGGTTTTATAGGCGAGTCACGTCTCAAACCACATTATTTGTGACAGGGGTCTGAATTAATTATAATTAAGTATATGTTATTTGTGGCTAATCCCAGGCGACAGAGTATTCATTAGGGATGAAACTGATATTGGCTTATATTAGTCCGCTTACCGGATATCTATCAGATTAAGATTTTTACTAATAAAGTAAAATAATAAAATAAGTTATTTAAATGTACACAATCTTGAAAAATATTTGATACACACTGTATGTAAACATTCAACATTAATCAACAGCTTTCTATCTTCCAAAAAAAGAAATTTAAGCTCGCCTCATTCAGCAATAACAGTTTATTGCAGTAAATTATAATTTCTAAAACATGGCTCACTCAGAGTTCAGACCTGTGGCCTGTAGGAAAACGTGGTACAACAACTAGGGCACTCTAGTTTATTTCCGTCCCATTATGTGGTTAGGGGGCGAGCCTATTGCCACATCGGGCATAATTCAGACTAGTCCCGGACAGTTTGACGTTTTTATAGAATCTATAAACCTCCGCAAATTTTGTTCGCCCGATTTGACCAGACCCAGGACCTTATTGATTATCTGGAGCCTTAATACAAGGGTACTGGACCAATGAAGCAAGTAAAAAATGTTTTCTTTTTACTAACCTTTTTTTATATAAAATGTTATATAAATGTAATACCTACAATAGTATGTATTCACGTGTTAATAACATCATTTGCAATAAAGTTCTTTATCATATTTTGATACATTCGTTTTAATAAAAAAAATACTTATATGGGAATAATAAAAAAAATTATCCAGTAGTAAAATTTATTATTTTTTTTTTTTGGAAATAGCTATTTTATCACTATCGCAAATATAAACGATTACATCCATTATTTTATTGTATTACGTAATAAAGATACAAAACTTTTCGCCAATAACAGGTCCATAAAAATGTAAAAAACTGCGTTGTCAGTATAAATACAGAATCATTACTACTATTTACCGAATATCAGTATTTTTATTATTATTAATTGCTATAAATTACTTGTTGCTACCAGTATATACAGAAAGTTAAAAGATAATAATAGAAGTCGACGACCACAGCTACTCCAGCCATTTTGTATAACTTAATTTGTCTAGAGTGTATACCCTAGGCAAATTTCATTTTAGCGTTAATACATTCATTAATAAATAACTACTTCACAAAATAATGGCTATTTGTGCCTCCATTGCCGTTAAGTAAACTAAAACATGTAAGTTTCAGCTGTTAAAATTTAATTTACTGCGTAACCACAATTTTTTTCTAATCTAATTGTATGCTTTGCTCATAATACAGAAACACGCAACCTAAGAGAAAAACTGTCATATGAAAGCCCGAGCAAAATCAAATGTTTATCTTGATCCTTAATGCTCATAAACTGTTAAAACCTAATTACATTCCAATATTAAATTCAATATACACATATAAGTCAAAACCAATGCGTTGTACAAATCTTGGATCTAAAAACCGGATATTGCCCTTACACCAAACTGACATAAGTCACATTCTTCATCTGACTAGGCGTTAAGTTGAATAATATCGAACGGTACATATTCACTAAACTACACATTCACTCACTATTAAGACTGCGTTAGCAAATAGCACCTAGTAACTAAAATATACATTAATGTATGGTCACATAATATTATATCTTTAAAACAATACTTTTCACAAACATTTTTTGAATTCAACAAGTCCAATATAATAAATCATTCAAATAAATACATAAATAAATTTCTGACATATTTTATCTTATTTAAGCCAGAATGCAACTGCCAATAAGGTTACAAATTAAGTATGATCTATATATAAGACAAACTCTAACTGATTAACATATTATAATGTCTTATACCAAACCGGTAAAGTATCACAGAAATTAACCATACCTAGCTAAACTATGACATCTTGAATTACATACGATCATTAAAAACTTCAGAATTTGGTCAATGTATAACTTCAGATGTGGATATAAATAAACAGTATCCACACATTATTAACATGAATATTTACTCCTATAAATTCAGAATGTAAATCGTGTTAGGCCTGAATACGTAAAATCGTCACAAACAAATATTGCTTTATAAATACAACCAAACATTTTATAAGCTAACACTGGGTATAACTCTTTCTAGATTTATCCATAATATTGAATAAATTCATACTTTTTAATATCTATATTCAACGATTTAACAAATGAGACTGTTCATGATCTATGTGTAAGCCAGAGTAATAATAAATAAACTTATTTACCTTTTGATACCTGAAAATTAGAACACTATTAAAACAATAAAACTGTTAATTAATTTCGTGTAGTTCTTGACCATCTCCGTTAACGGTTGCCACGGCAGTGAATGGCCAGTTGTAAATCGATTGTAGAGGAACGTGCAATAGCTCCACAAGGTAACGATAATTTGGCTCTGAAAACAAATTCAGGAATTAAAATAAATATATAATATTGTAATATGAATTTTACGTCAAAACAAACATTATAGTAGAACTATCATAGTGTCACAAGAGTGCACTTCCAATAATCGACAATAATCATCAGAATACAATACGTACCATTTTCAGGATTTATATATCCTTTACGAATCAAAAAATCTATAAGGACTGGGGCACTGGTTGTTTTAAACTGGGGCGAGAGAGCTCTCTGTACACATTCTTCAGCAGTAAGTAGTTCAAAACTCTCCACTTCTCCATCCGCATTTTGAGGCACAAAATCTAGTGGCAGTTCAAGATCGTAAACATATTCTGTATTTGGGAACAGACCTCGTTCACTCTCAAAGTAGAAACTATAAAAAGAAATAATAACAATTTAATATTGTTTAATTAAATACATTGCTGTAGAAAATATCATGAATGGCATATTTTAATTATAATGTGTTACTGTAAAACCCCCAGGGCAAATTTTAAGATTTTCTAGTAATAACTAAAATTTACCAAGACCGAAATGTTCCGATTATCTTTCACCTCAAACTATACCACCACCTACTCGGTAAATCCTAGGTTTTAACCCTGAATATGATAATATAATATAACAGATAATGTTGGAACTGCGACGCTGATGGACGAGCCGAAAGTCTCGCGCCAGCTGTCCGCGGCTATTAGAGGTAGATATCTATATACTATTATATAAAGCTGAAGAGTTTGTTTGTTTGTTTGAACGCGCTAATCTCAGGAACTACCGGTTCAAACAGAAATATTATTTTAGTGTTGGATAGCCCTTTGTCCCTGGAGTGCTATAGGCTATATATCATCACGCTATGACCAATAAGAGTGGAGCAGTAATGAAAGATGTTGCAAAAACGGGGAAAATTTATTAGTTTTGGGAGCTTCCGTTGCGTGCGCTGCGTAAACGGTTAAAGTTATGCAACAATGACGAGATTGATTCTCTTAAAAAGCTCTACAAAAATATATTATAAAACAAAGACCCCCGCTGCATCTGTCTGCCTGAACGTGTTAAACTCATAAACTGCCCAACGTATTAATATGAAATTTGGTATGGAGACAGTTTGAGACCCTGGGAAGAACATAGGCTCCCGGGAAAATATATAGCGTGACTTTTATAAAGGAAAACTTTAGCCCGAAAAACTATGATGCGGGCGGAGCCGCGGGCAAAAGCTATTTATACATAAAATTATTTTGAAATTCGAATACATTTTGTGCTGACATTTTTTTTTTGTTTATCAATAAAAGTTCTTCATCGTATCCTTAAACCATATACTTGGCAACGTAGGAGCTTGTCTAATCGTTAATTAAATAAACGACTAAGAAACAAATGCATTGTTTCACTCCTAAAACTCACATTTAACTACCAAAAATTTATGCGTAACTTAGGAACAACCAAACTGTAAATCAAAAAACATATCGCACTCTTAGTAAAATAATGACCCATTCCAAAATTGCCAATTTGTGGGAATCATCAAACAACCAATTTATTTATTTTATTTTATTTTACACTTTGTACACATGGTATACAGGCGGACTTAATGCCATGGGCATTCTCTCCCAGTCAACGTTGGGGTGGTGTAGAGAGGACGGAGGCAGGTGTATAATAAACGAAAGTGAAAAACACATAAAAAGAGTAATAATAAACAAATGTCATAACAACATACTCGCATATATAAATATATAGATATATAAAAAAATACATATATACACCGTGACTTTATAGTCGTATTGGAACCAAAAATTTTGAATTCTATATCAATAATAGAAGTGAAAAAAATATCAGTTTAATAAAATGAAAATATTTTTTTTTATTAAAATTAATACTCGTTTCCGAAAAATAAATGAGAACTCGCCTACCAGCTAAAACTCCGCGGTAGCCCTCTTCGGCGCATTAGGGACGGCTGCGGGCTTCCTCTGACGGAAGTGTCTAAGTCTTCGTCCGCAGCCGCCCCTGCGCGGTGCCGCCTTGCGGCCCGTCTCCTATGGGGGAAGGGCTCAGAAGCCGCCGCGCACCGAATGACGCCCTCGGCGTCTACGGCAGCATGAGCCAACTCCACACTGCCGTCCATCCAGGGGTCAACCGAAACATGTGCAAAAATGCACTAGGGCGGACAGCCTCCTGCTGTCCGCCGACGACCCCCTTCGTGGCCCCTATTAGTCGCCTCTTACGAGAGGCCGGGGATACCGTGGTGGAATTCTCCAAACGCCCCCATTCCACAGGGCGGACGCGCACCCCTCTGATGTACCTATACCTTAGCACGGCGAGTACATACACTCCCGTACTCCCTGCCCGCCGCGCCGTCCTTCAGTCAGTGTTTTGATTACGAAAATTAGTCGTCAGTACTAATATTCAAACGCGCAGTGTTTGTCAATGGTTCAGCTTTACGCTGTAGCTAAGTACAATTTGGAAAAGACTAGGCGGTTGTACTCCTAGCCGGATCATTTGAATGCGCTGCGACTTCACGGGATCGAAACTCCTCAAGTTTCATCTACTCCCACTACCTTGGCTGCAACCCAACGCCTCCTCAACCACGGATAATTCCACGCGCTTGCTCATGTGTAAGGCCGAGGAAGTGCACATTTTAGAGTGCCTTGAGCGGGATCCTCGGCGAAGCACGAGAATGGCGGCACGGGAATTTGATGTTAGTATTTGGGTGGAAAACATTAAATACCTACGGATTACACCTGTATCATTTCCGTCGGGCGCACACAATTCACGACAACGATGCACTGGTAATGAACATTGGATTGGCCGCGGCAGCCCCGTGGCTTAGCCGGCGAGAAGCCCGGACTTAACACCCCTGGATATTTTCTTGTGGTCGGAAATAAAGACACTCGTGTATTTCCGGGAACACGAAACACCTGACGAGTTACGTAGTGCGATAATGGACGCCTTTAACCGAGTGAAAAGTGACAGAGACACATGGCGAAAGCTTAAATACAATTACTTAAAACGTGCACATTTGTGTATCGAACGCGGCGGACTCCATTTCGAGCAGTTGCTTAATGCTTCGTTACAAGGAAGTGTAAATAGGTAATTTGTAAATAAACTGTTTAGGTATGTAAGTTGATTATTTTGTAAATAGCTCCAATTTTTAAATACGCCAGAAATATTCATAGTTCGTTCGCGCTGTTATTTTTATTACATAGACAATAAATGAATTAGGTATTTTATCGGAAAGTAATGCTTAAATAAAGTAGGTATCTCCCGACGGTCCTTTTTTTTTTTTTTTTTTGGTTTCGCGGAGAAAGTCCCTTATTACTACCGCCCAGCCTTCGTGGGGGGCGACTGAGCGGTTATGCTGGGGTAACCGTGCCTTACGGCCCGGCGTTGAGCCGCCCGGATTTGATGACGACCTTCGGGCGACGACCGGGCCGAGTCCCTAACCCTATATACAACTTAAACCTATGCACGGCCTACCAGCTAAAACTCCGCGGTGGCCCTCTTCGGCGCATTAGGGACGGCTGCGGGCTTCCTCTGACGTTAAAGTGTCTAGTCTGCGACCGCAGCCACCCCTGCGCGGTGCCGCCTTGCGGCCCGTCTCCTATGGGGGGGGGGGCTCAGAAGCCCCCGCGCACCGAAGGACGCCCTCGGCGTCTACGGCAGCGTGAGGCCAACTACACACACTGCCGTCCAACTCGGGGGTTAACCGACAAATGTGCAAAGATGCACAGAAATGCACTAGGGCGGACAGCCCCCTGCTGCCCGCCGACGACCCCCTTCGTGGCCCCTATTAGTCGCCTCTTACGACAGGCAGGGGATACCGTGGTGGAATTCTCCAAACGCCCCCATTCCACAGGGCGGGATCTCCGACGGTCCTAAGCCCGTGTAAAGTATGAAGGAAAAATTGGAGTATCCATTTACTTATTTAATTGTGATTTTTAATAAATTTAATAATGCTTGTTCTTCCAAAGTGAAAATGAAAAAAAATAAGGTGCGTTGGGGTTAAATCGGACGCTTTTTCGACGTGTTAAACAGTGTTCTCAAAAACTTTTTTTACAAGAATTCTATAGAAGTTATTAAGTCATAATGAAGTATTAACTTAGCTATATGTTATTAAATATACTATATGGTATATATTTTTTAAATTTCTTAAATGTAACAGTTAATGTTTTATAAGGCTTTGAAAAAGTACCATACTTTTAGAAAGGTGTGAGAAAGATAGGACCTTCACAGGTATAGTTCGGACTACTCTCTAAAACCGTATATGTTAAAGAGATTCTAAAATCCATAGAAAGAGTATATTTTGATCTAGATAGTCTTTTATAAACATTCAAAAAATTTAATAAATTTCGTAAGATATTTTTAGAAGCGAACTTTGTTTTTTTAATAGTTCTAGGCATATTTTAATTAGGCACCGACTCCAAAATTTGTATCCAATATATACTTGTTATGTGAAATTATTTTTTTGTTTTGAGTGGTTTTTGAAGGCGGTTTATTCTGTTAAAATTATTTTTATTTTTTGCTTTTTTGTGTTAGTAAAAATAGACCGTCTCAATGGCATAGTTGTGTTTCGCTCACGATACGACTATCGCGCTGAGGAGTTACACCTCTGAGTACCACTAAAAAGGGGAAAAGGTGTGATGCTATATATATGTATGTATGTAAGAAGTAGAGTCAACTAAACCCAACGCAAAAACACAACTAATGTGTTTCGCTCGCAGTACGACTATCGCGCTGAAATGTTACACCTCTGCCTACCCCTGAAAAGGGAAAAAGGTGTGATGCTATAAATATTTATGTAAGAAGTAGAATCGAGGAAACCTAACGCAAAAACACAACTGATATATTTGGCTCACAGTACAACTATCGCGCTGTGGTGTAACACCTCTGCCTACCCCTGAAAAGGGGAAAAGGTGTGATGCTATATGTATGTATGTATGTAAGAAGTAGAGTCCACTAAACCCAACACAAAAACACAACTAATGTGTTTCGCTCGCAGTACGACTATCGCGCTCAAATGTTACACCTCTGCCTACCCCTGAAAAGGGGAAAAGGTGTGATGCTATATATATGTATGTAAGAAGTAGATTCAAGCAAACCTAATGCAAAAACACAACTGATATATTTCGATCATACTATAACTATTGCGCTATGGTGTTACATCTCTGTCTACCCCTAAAAAGGGGAAAAGGTGTGATGCTATATACATATATGTATGTATGTAAGAAGTAGAGTCAATTAAACCCAACCCAAAAACACAACTGATATGTTTCACACACAGTACGACTATCGCGATGAAATGTTACGCCTCTGCCTACCCCTGACACGGGGAAAAGATGTTATGCTATAAGTATGTGAGAAGTACAGTCAACCAAATTCAGTGCAAAAACATAACTAAATACGTCATAGCAAAGCTAAAATCGCGATTTCGTTTTCTTGGACGACATAATTATTCTAGTTTCTTTAATTTTAAAACCAAACTACCGAAGCGATCTTGAAAAAAAATTTATGGGACCAATCTGGAGAGAAATTCTTTCGAATAAAAAAAGAATTTTCCAAATCGTTTCATAAATGAGCGAGTTCTGAGGTAACATAGAAAAAAAAAATCACGTCGAATTGATAACCTCCTCCTTTTTTTGAAGTCGGTTAAAAATAAATAAATAAATTTTGTGGACCTTTAAGTTTTTTCTTTTTTTTTCATGCTATAGGTTTCATTATTTACCTATCTTTAATAAGATGAATTATAGCAACTTTAAAAATAAAGGTAGCAAACAAAAGTTATTTTGCGACGACTGCCACAAATTATCAATTTTAGAATAGGTCATTATTTTATTAAGAGTGCGATATCTGTTTATAATATCGTTATATAACGCATGTAGGTAAATCTATTATTGTTTGTCTTTTTTTTTATTCCAATCTTATAAATAAATGCATTGAAGCAGAAGTAGTCCATTGAAAAGTTACATTTGGGGTTGCGTTTTTTAGAGGACGCAATTTTATTTTTGTGCAGTTAAAACCGTTTGTTTCCGTTGAAATGTTTACGATGTATCTCTTAAACTATTTATCTGACAAAAATTATATACATTTTGTTGCAAATTAAATTCTCTACAACTTTGGTCTAGTAACTTTTGTCGTAGAACTATAAATAAAAAGTTATAAGCAAAAATGTTAAGCAATTGCTTCATCTGTCCCAAAGCGATTCAGGATCCAGTAATTCGCGTACAAGCCGACAACCGCGGGTTTGTGTTGTACGTATTATGAACCTTATAAACACACGTTCTGATGACGTTGCAATGGACATTGCTTAACATTGAATTTCTTAACATTTTCGCTTATAACTTTTTATTTATAGTTCTAAGACAAAAGTTACTAGACCAAAGTTGCAGAGAATTTAATTTGCAACAAAAAATGTATATAATTTTTTTTGTCAGATAAATAGTTTAAGAGATACATCGTAAAAACCATTTCAACCCAAGATGGCGGCCGTGGGACAAGGGTGGCGACCCCACAAACTTGGTTTTAGCTTTACACTGACCCCCCCTACACTTCTAAAAAATAAAATTGCGTCCTCTAAAAAACGCAAGGTAAGGCCTAAAAAATGTAACATTTCAATGGACTAAAGACACTTTCTGATTATCTTCAGTACAGCCGCCTTTAAACTAAGTGCGGAAATGATTACATATTCTGATACCGCAAGGGGGGCCGTTCATGTATTACATAACGCAATTTTTGAAGGCTTTTGATCCCCCCACCCCCCAATGTAACGCGCCGTAACGTTTTCCTGTACGCCCCCCCTCCTCCCCCCTTCAAAAAGTTATGTAACTCTAAAATTACATTTTTTCGCAGTCCGAAAATCGCTAAAATACCTTTATTGTTTTAAAATAAAAAATACAATGTTACATACCGCGTTGTACGAACCCCCCTCCCGCAGCTGTAACGTATCGTAACGTTTTATAAGACGGGGGGGTCTTATAAAACGTTATGATCCACTCCAAATTGCATTACGTAATATTTGAATGGCGCCCTGGTCTTGGCCGAACCTATCGCCGTATCGTGCACCATTTATCAGGCTGATGCTGAGCAGAAATCTGAATATCACTTTGGCAAACCTAAGATACTGTGATGTGATGTAGTCTTTAGTTTTCTAGACTCCACACTTGTGTAAAAGTTTATTCCCAGATAAAATTCCCGCTCTATACTTTCCCCCTGGATAAAATTTGATAATTAATTAGAGGATTAAGCGCCTGTTTCACAACTTCTAAGTAAATGCTAAGTATGTCACATAACTATAAGATAAACAAATTCCAAAGTCAAGCTAATCTATACAACCAAATAAATAGTAATAAAATATAATTGGAAATTTATATATGACAGAAAATGGAGTACAACTAATTTGTATTGAGTTGAATTATACTGCACTTCGTGAAGTAAATGCCCACTCAAATCTAAAAGAACAGACAACTATATAAACCATTTTCTTGTAATGTTCTCTCTTTTGGCTCTGGCTAAATGTACATTCTCAGGGTAAAAAATATCACATAGAGATAATGTAGGTTCTTATTAGTGAAAGAAATTAAAGAATTGGAGCAGTAACTGCAAGAATTAGTAAACAAACAAAAATATTAGCTTTATGATGAGTATAGATAGGACATAAACAGAATCTGATATATAAAGTTGTTGCAATTGCACACATATGTAGCTTTTTGGACATATTGCCACACACAATGGTATACTATATAATATATTAAAATATACCTGACACAGCCAGCTGGTACTAATTTCTTTACCAAATCACCTTCCACTGATGCTTCTTCAGCAGCTTCTTTAATAGTGGTTTCAAGGATACCATAACCAACAGCCAGGCCTCCACTTACAAAACAATCCCATTTACCTGTTTAAATAATTGATATAATAGGCCAGGATAAAGTAATGGTAGGCCTAAACAAGCCTATGCAATATGCACATTGATAGAGTGCCCATAACACAATTTCACGCTTAGTGACCCGGCACCATTGGCTCAGTATAGTCCAGAATAGAGTGATCTGTGTTAGGGGTCATGACCCTCAGCATTGAGGACATTGATGCATGGAGGAGGAGTTTTTCTGATGCTAATGTACATATATTCATATTTAATTTGCAGGTTTTATGGTTTTTAATTTAATAAAAAGATGGCACCAACTACTAGCCTGGTTCACTCATTCAAATCTGTTAAGATTGGAGATAGTTCTAACCATGAGATAAACGGCAACACAGTTAGTTTTATCACAAACTATTTTTATTATTATGTTCTTGAACTAAAAAAAAATTGGGACTTACCTGGCCAAGTCTGTTTAGTAAAGCTTCTCTGTTGCAACCAAATACAAAGACCTTTTGATGGGTGATTTAAATAACCAGTAACACTGACGCCATAGTTTCTGATCCCAAACAGACATATAGCACTCCTGTCCATTTCCAACAGACTCTCATGGCAAAAAGGGGTGCTCACTTCAAAACACTAGAAATATACATGATTCTCATTAACTTTCAGGTATTAACATGATGAAATTTTATAAGAAAATTACTATTGTACAATATATTTTTTATCTTGATAACTATACTAACTTAAAATCAAGAATGATACAATAATTATCAAAAGTAGGTTATAAAAAAAATATTTGTTGGCATATTTTGTTTGATGGCATACAAATATTAAATAATGTAAGATGTGTTTTACCTCATCTCTCCAACCTTTGAGAGCACATATCTCATTTTCTTTTCTAAGTTTCTGCAATATATCAGCTACTTTCAATGTTCTCTCTTTATAATTTCTGAATGCAGGATTTAACTCTACATACTTCCCAGCAACTCTGAAAACCTGACAAGCGACATATCTTATCTACAACATGTATATGACTTAGGGCTGTATTAATAGATGCAACCCAAATTCACTTGAGGTGCAATATTGGCTGAGATGCAGACATATTAGGATCAGCATCTTAAGACAGTGTCTAATTAATGAAGCCAAATTTAAACACTAACTCAAATGACATCTTAAGCCACACTATGTGATGGATTTCCACAGTTGAGTTTTGTTTATTTAATAGCACTAAATCAGCAGAGAAAAAGATCTTATGTGCAGCTTAAGCTTAGTTTATGAAATAGTTCAATACATTGAATGTCTACTTAAAATTTTACTTAAGAGTGAGATTGATTTATTTATTTATTATAGTTCTTAGAAATATACAAAAATTCCATGTTTACAGTAAGAAAACAGAGATTCAGGTTCGCTGATTGAATACGGTCAAGCATGTACATATAACCTCAAAACTTTATTATCTTTCACTGTTTTTGTATATTTAGTTCTTTGTTGCTTGTTTATTTACTTTAAAAAAAAAACTCTTTTCGTAGGTGGTTTTTCTGTGAAAGCGTTTCTTTTGGTTTCTTTTGAAATTGTGTTTGAATTTTTTTTTATTTTATTTGTTTTTCCTTTTTTTTTCTTTCTCTTTTTCTGTTTTTGTTTTCTTTGGTGTCTGGTAAGTTGTTGTTTTATTTTGTAATGTGATATCGTTGACTCAACTAAGGATTCTGTTTCAAAACGTTATCTCCGGAATCACAATTGACGGTATAAAAGCTATTGGTCGCAATCGGGTTTCTATTGAATTTAAATCAATAACAGACGCTAATAACCTCTTAGTGAATCCATTATTAGCTCAATATAAATTTTCGGCTCTGATTCCTAAGTTCCATGTTACTCATATGGGAATAGTAAAAAATGTGCCAGTTGAGTGGTCCATGGCGGAATTAGTTCATGCGATTGTTTGTCCTGATAATTGTGGCTCAGTAAATAAAGCAAGGCGTTTGAATAGGAAAATATTTCAAGATAGTTTGGATTCCTACCCAAACTGTGGTTATCACATTTCAAGGACAAACCCTCCCTCCCAGAGTTTTTTGCTTTAATTCCTCCCTGCCTGTAAGCGTTTACCAGCTCCCAACCATCCAGTGCTTGGCTTGCTGCCGTTTCGGACATACAAAAAGCCAATGCCGCTCCGAACCTCGCTGCTTCAGATGTGCCCAACAGCATACTGGAGACAGTTGTGTAGTGCCTGAGTCGGAGGCTATATGTCTTTTCTGTTCTGGATTCCATTTTTCTACTAACAAGGCTTGTCTGGAGCATTCTAGACAGAAATCCATTAAAATAGTTAAGTCTGAAAACAACATCTCATACACTGAGGCTTCCCAAAAATTTCCTATAACTTCCCGTAGACCTTATTCTGATGCCACCAAATCACAACCAATACCCCAAACTTCTTCTAGTTCTTCTACTCCTAGATCCCCTCCTTCTCCTTACATAGCAAATCCCTCGCCTTCGCAGTCTTCCCATAAAAAAACTATTTTTAAACCCCGTCACCCAAAGCCTTTTCTTGGAGTATTCTATGATCATGAAGCTCACAACTTTATAACATCTACCCCTCTCTCTTCTATGCCTAATGGTCATGCTATGTTGCAGCAACAAGATCCAACACAAAATGCCAGCCTTATTGGTTTACTTTCTGACCTCTTGATAAACATTGTGTCTAAATTTAATGATGCCATACCGTACAACAGTGGCGAAGGGTGAAAATTTTCAAAAGGTAACCCGAAGAAATATTTTTTTCTACAGTTAACATGAATTACGCTGTTCACATGAATAAATTAAAATCAGTAAAATATCCTAATACATTATAATTTCCTTCTAACATAAACATTATTTCTAAACTCTAAATTTAACAAATAATCACATATTTTGAACATAGGTACTTATCTAAAAGTGCCCAACAGAAATTAATAACCCACACTATACACAAACACTAATAATTATACATTCTAAATTATTAAAAAATTTCGCGCCAATGGCCCAACATTAAGCCGCAAATTCTCGGGTTACCCTGAAGTACACATACACGCACGCACACATGTATTTTTACGTCACTTCCAAAAAATTAGACAAAGACATCGCTCTGCGTGTGAAAGAGACAACAATATCGCGAGGGAAGCTATGCGCGGCCGGGTTCACTTCGAACACTATAAGGCGCGAGAACTGCGCGCGCGAGAGTTACGATTTAACGAATTGATAATAATATGAACTATGTATCGTAATCGTTGAAGTATTGATTTAATGAAATAAGTAGGTATAGGATGACTTGTTTGAATATACTATTATTATTCTAGTTATATAGTTATGTTTTTTATTTATTATTTTAAGTTAATTTACAAAAGGTAACCCGGTAGGAATCGGCTTGTATGGACGCTTCGCCACTGCCGTACAATGTCATTCAAAAGCTACAAGAAATTATCTCTGCAATTGATAAAAATGGCTTCGAGTCAATCCCTCCTGCAATGGAATGTTAAAAGTATTAACCATAAAAAATATGACCTTATTTTTCTTATTAACAGGTTCAACCCATTTGTTCTTGACATTTCTGAGACATGGCTTAAGGCACTCACTTTAGAGTTTCTGGCTTTTCCTGTCTCCGGGATGACAGGATAGATGGATATGGTGGTTGTGCTTTGCTAATCAAAAGGAATTTTTCATTTAATCAAATACCCCTTTCATCCCACAGTCCAGATTTCAATATTGTTGCTACTAGAGTTAATAATATCACAATTCTTTCTGTTTACATTCCTTATCCTAATTCTTCCATAGTGTCTGAACTGTCTAGTAGTTTTTCGACTCTTCCTCATCCTGTTATTATTTTGGGTGACTTTAATTGCCATCACCCTGTGTGGGGCTCTCACTTGTCATCATCTAATTCAGTGACATTGCTTGACCTTCTCGACTCTAAGAACTTATGCCTTTTAAATGATGGATCCCACACTCGAAGAGTTTCCCCAACTCAAAACTCTAGTCATGTAGATTTATCATTTGTTTCTCCAAATTTGGCTTCATTACTATCTTGGAAAGTTTTGTCGTCTTCATTCGGTAGTGATCATTTTCCCATTTTAATTTCATTTCCCCATTCCCTAATTCGGCTTCCTGCCCTTCCTCCTCTACTAAAGTTTAGACTAGATCATGCTGATTGGGGCCTCTTTTCTGAATTAGTTGAAGCTAAAACTTCGTCTTTTCCTGCCGTTGATAATTATAATTTTATTAATTTATATTTCTCACTAACCGACACTCTTTTGTCAGTTGCGAGCTCTATTTTTCCTCTAAAAAATTCTTCATGTCGTAAATCACCTTCCCCTCCTTGGTGGGACTCTGAAAGCTCTGCCATGGTAAGTCAGCGTAAAGATGTTGAATCTATTTATAATTATAGTATGAGTATGGAAAATTACCTTTGTTTTAAACGAATCGCAGCCAGTACTACCAGATTTTTGTCATTAAAAAAGAAACAGGCTCTCATCCCGTACCCATGCTTCAGTTGTTTGGAAAAATATTAAAGTTTCCGTAGAGCTTCTTCCGTTAATTGCAATACTTCTTCTAACGATGCTTCTTCGTGGATTGGCGCATTTGTTGACTATTTGGCTCCCCCTTTTGTTCCTTGTTTTAATTGTTTTCCTCCCCCAATCTCTCATCTAACCTCTTCACATAAAATGGATCAAATATTCTCATTTGAAGAACTGTCTTCTGTTCTAAATAACCTTAGTGACTCTGCTCCTGGTGCAGACGGTATCCCATATTCTTTTGTTTGCAAAGCTTCACTTTCAACAAAACATCTGTTTCTAAATATTATTAACCAAATATTTCTCTCTGGTAATTTTCCAAAATCTTGGAAAAGTCAGATTATAATTCCAATTCTAAAGCCCGGAAAAGACTCTAAAGATCCGTCAGCCTATAGGCCTATTGCGCTATCTTCAGCTTTGTTAAAGATATTTGAACATCTGTTAAAAAATCGTTTGGTATGCGTTGTTGAAAGCAAAGGTTTACTATCAAGAACGCAGTTTGGGTTTAGACGAGGCATGAGTACAATTGATAGTCTTGCCGTTTTAACCACAGACATAAGACTTGCTTTCTCAAGAAACGAGCATGCTGTGGGCGTTTTTTTGGACATCTCCTTTGCGTATGACAGCGTTATTCTCCCACTACTCAGGCAGAAAATGCTACAGCTGAGTATCCCTGAGAGTTAACAAGTGTCATTTGTAATCTACAAATGGCTCGTTTGATTTCAATTCGTCATCATGTCTCTTTCTCACCTCGTGCGATTTGGAAGGGTTTACGCCAAGGATCTGTCTTGAGTCCTATCCTTTACTGCCTCTATACATACGACCTTGATGAATCTGTGTGAGTATGAATCTGTGTGTGTGAGTCATTTTGTAATATATTACAATATGCAGATGACCTTGCATTATACGCCATTCCGCCTTCTTTTTCAGATGTAGCCATTCGATTAAATACTGCTCTCCTATTCAATGCCTGTTTATTGATACATAACCTTAATTTATCAGCTTCAAAGAGCAATTTAGTTGTATTTTCTAAAAAAAGATTTATTCCTAATTTAGATATTTTTATTGATGGGTTCCCAATTTTGAATAAAAATGTAACAAAATTCTTGGGAGTTATTCTCGATTCAAGGCTTACAGGAGTTCCTCACCTGGATTTTATCGCCAATAAGTGTGAAAAAAAATTTAATGTTCTAAGGTCACTTTCTGGCGTATGGTGGGGTTCTCACCCCTACTGTCAAAAACTGCTCTATATAACGCTATTATCAGAAGCCACTTTGACTATGGAACTTTCCTGTTTGAACCTTGTAATAAATTTGCTTTAATAAATTAGACAAAATTCAGGCTAAATGCTTCGGATTGTCACTGGAGCAATGAAATCTTCTGCAATTAACGCTTTACAAGTGGAATGTGTCGATCCGCCTCTTAAATTACGTAGGCAATATCTTTCTGATCGTTTTCTTTGTAAATCCATGTTAGGTTCCCAACACCCTCTTTCCTCCAGACTAAGTTCTCTTTCTCAATTGGTTCGCTCTTCTAAGTATTGGTTGCATAAAGACTCACCTTGCCTTATAATTAGTTATAAAACTTTCACCGATCTCCTATGTCCTGTAGTCCAATTTCCAATCAATTCTATTTTTTCCATGGAACATGATGCCCTTTCTTTCACTCCTAACGTTATTTTTAACTTTGGTATAGAGAAAAATAACTCCTGTGCTAATGAACTTTTTAACTCTATTGTCAATCATAAATGGAATGGTTGGCTAAATATATTTACTGACGGTTCCAAACTCTCCCCTTCTGACTGCGTAGGCGCAGCTGTTTGGATCCCTAAATATAAGGTGATTTAAAATTTTAAAGTTCCTCCTCTCTCTTCAGTTTTCTCTGCTGAAGCAATTGCTCTTTATGAAGCGGTATCTTTTGTTGAATCTCACAAACTTAATAAATTTATAATTTTTTCTGATTCATCTAGTTGCCTTCAGGATATTATAATATTCCCTCTCCTTTCTAAAACTATTTTCCCCTTAAGCTTAAAAACTAAAGAACTGCTCTATAAATGTCATTGTCTTGGAATTGAAGTAGTTTAGCTTGGATTCCAAGTCACAACGGCATTAGAGGTAATGAAGATGTAGATTTCTATGCAAAAGAGGCTACTAGATCAGGCTGTTCCAATCATTTTAAAGTTTTCCTTTCAGATCTTTTCTCAGTTGCTAAACCACGACTTTTCGATAAATGAAATCATATCTGGCTTAGGTCTAAAACTGTTAAGGGCAAACATTATGGTTGTATTCAATCAGAAGTCCCTGTTAGACCATGGTTTTTCAAGTATCGTAATGCCAGTAGGTGGGTTACTTCCACCATTATTCGACTTCGTTTAGGTCATGTTTGTTTCCCCATTTTTTTGGCAAAAATAAGGATTAGAGATCATTCATTGTGTGTATGTGGATTGGAGGATGGTACTATTGACCATATCTTTTTTAATTGCCCAAAATTATCCATTTCTTTATATGATTTAATCCCTCCTTATATCCCATGCCCCACAAACTCTCACTGCTTGCTTTCTCAGATTCATTCCCCTTTTATTGAAATTTTATCAAAATTCATTCTTATTAAGAATATTAAACTTTAGTATTCAATATATTAAGTCCTTCCCTCATGGTCCTTCTTTTTTCTTTTCTCACTGTCTCTCTTTGTAATGTTGGTATTCATACATTCTTGTCCATGTTGTTATTTGTCTCTAGTTTGTTGACGTTCTTCTTTTTTGTTGCTTGTTTCTACCTTGTAATCTTCTGAATTCTTACTTCGTTTTCTTTTTTCTACATGTGTATACCTAGAACTTGACGTTGGCAAAATTGTCCCAAAGGACAGAAGCCAGAAAGGGAAAAAAAATAAAAAAACAGATCTAACATAAAAGTATGACTGATTCCTTTCCACCATACATATTATAAAAGACAGTCCCGACCTTGTCTGTCTGAATGAGTTAAAAGTATATGATTTTCACCAATGGATAGAGTGAATTAAGAGGATAGTTGATGTGTATAATATATTCACATTTTGAATGACAGAGAAGCCAGGACAGGTTGCTAGTGAAAAGTAGCATATGTGTAAATAATGGCACCATGTGAACATACATACTCATTCGCAATAATTGCTTAGCTTACCTCAGGAAATCTTTGCAAATGTTTCAATACGTCTGGTCGAACTAGCCCCACTTGGTGACCAGCAACTATAAAGGGTTTACATACACCTTGATGGAGTCCTGCAACAAGAGACGTTACACTTATGATTAAATAAATTAAAAGGACCTACGTCATTAAAAAACGTCGTTACATACGTCATTAAAAGATATAACATGCATAGCAATTTAATGGAATAATATATATTTTATACCTGATAAATAGAAACAGTTAAATTTTCTTGCTAATTTCAATAAATCGGATATGTTATTCTGGGCTGGAGAAGTCATGTCTTTCATTGCTCACTTCCATGCAAACGTTAAATATCTCGATATTTAATTCCGGACTGTAAAACCGTGAATAACGACAAAAAACTGCAGAATACAGTTTGATTTATCAAGAAAAATTATGTATACAGACGGACTACAGAGTACAGACTACACCATAGTTGCCAGATTACTTCTTTGAAATTCCATTAGCAGAATTTGTATTTCATAATTAACTGAACATAAATTGGAATACGAGATCTAAAAAAACATTCAAGAATTTTGTTATTAACAATAATTTGCTATACACAACGTTAGGCAATACACAACGTTAAATTACCTAAACCTAGTACATTCTTCCCCTAAATTTGAAGGGAAACTTCATAATTTGGCAACTATCGACTACATTCTACAGACAAGATATTATTAAGTGTTGACACTACCAAAAATTTAAAATTCATGCCGTGCCATAGGTACCGGATAAATCATTGAGAATCCTTATCCTTTGAAAATAAGTGAAAATAAGCGCCGAAGTATAACGTAACTAAATTGTGTGGGCGCGTTTGTGACATTGTTTTGAGATTGGCAAGTTGGAACATTTGACATTTTATTTGCTTCATTCATTCGTAATGGTGGATCTTGCACAACATTCAATCCATCTTCTAAAATGTTAAGTTTATTCAATGTTAATATGCAAGGTGCGTTGGGGTTAAATCGGACGCTTTTTCGACGTGTTAAACAGTCTCCTCGAATTATTTTTTTACAAGAATTCTATAGAAGTTATCATAATGAATCATTAACTTAGCTATATGTTATTAAATATACTAAATGGGATATATTTTTTCAATTCCTTATATATAACAGTTAATATTTTATAAGGTTTTAAAAAAGTATCGTAGTTTTAGAAATGTGTGAGAAAGATAGGACCTTGACAGGTATAGTTCGGACTACTCTCTAAAACCGTTTATGTTGAAGGGATGCTAAAATCCATAAAAAGAGTATATTTTGATCTAGATAGTCATTTATAAACATTCAAAAAAATTTATAAATTGCGTAAGAGATTTTAAGAAGCGAACTTTGTTTTTATAATAGTTCTAGGCATACGATCTTACCCCTCATGATTGACACGGTAGATATTTATAAAAATATTCGAAGAAATAGTACATACACATGGAAATAAATAACTAATAAACAAAATTAATCATTCACCTGAGCTAAAAAAAATTACATAATTACTGAATTCGTTTGTCAATTTGGACACAAACTTGCAATATTTTACAAGTGCTAGATCGAACGATTTTTATCCGTTCTTTAACGACAAATAATTGTATGCGTAAAGATCGGATCTCGGGGAATATAGGTGTTTCGACAAATGTGAATAAACAAGTCACAATATTTATTTCCTTTTGATACTATACAACTACTAAATTAATTTAAAACAGTAAATACTAAATTACAATTAGGCAAATTCTTGCATGGGGTTAATCCGGATCTGCCAGGGAACGACGAAATGCCGATATTCTGTTTGTTAGCACCGTAAACATTATTTACTTGACGGAATCATTTATGTGAAATAGTGGAACGTAGGGAACAAAATGGGGTCTCAGGTAGTGTTGTCTAAAAACAAAAATTATAACACAATTGCAAGTTATTTGATTTATACGATGTTACACCTCCTACGATATTACCCCAACGCGCCTTATGATTTTAAAAATTTTAACTCTTCAGAAGAAACTGACATAATTTTTAATGTATTAGTTAATTTATAAATAAAAAGCATTAACAAATATTACTGAATATTACTTATTTAATTTTGATTAAATATTAGTTTTAGGGGGATTTTCAAATAATTGAGACAGTTTTAAGGGATTTTGCCTTAGAGTTAGGGATAAATATTTCTGAGAGTTGGTAACACTGACATTTTGTAATGCATTTTATTCTCAGAACAAGAACAAGCATAGAAGGAATCTAAATTACCCTCATATACTTATCCTTTTTTTTCAAATAGGCCAAAACCGTTGAAAAGAACGAGACAAATATTATGTTGCTAGGTCGGCTTGCGTACACTTTAAAATTATGAAATGGTTAATTTTATTTCTAGTTTATTGGTCTGTGATTTTATTGGTCTCTGATGCATTTGACATTTCGTAATTCCTATTTTGTCTGAATTCTCCTTCTTACGTAGTATATTACTTACTCTATGTTCTCCTTGTTTTTGCTGTACAAAAATATTTTCACAAAATAAGCATCACAACCCAGTTTTTATTATTTCAATATTACTTTATTAGAATTATTAATAAATCAGTAATATTTAGTAATAACAGCCAATTACCTACGTATAAATGGATTTCTGAAAAACAGTGCTGATTTGAATAGAAATTATAAAAATATTTGCGATGGGTACTGAAAACTGCGGAATTCTAAATGATTTATCGCCGGTTTTTCGGCCTTATGTTCAAAATATGTATCAAGATTTAAAACTCGGTAAGTTCCCGTACCTACACATTAGTTATTGCGTTTTCTTCATTAAAACATGTAAATTTATTTATTCATCAGGTCTATGCAAAACGAAAGTGGATTTTGAAAGAATATCATGTTCACCAGATGGATCAGAAAGCCAATTTCGCGTTATTTTGCCATATTGTTCCAAAAAATTAAAATGGGATATATTATTTGATTCATCAACACCATGGTTTGCACCTGATTTTAGATTTGATGATGATAGTTTTCTTTCTAATATTGATGATGAATTTTTGGAGAGTAAAGTACCAAGCCTTGCAAAATGGAATGAATGTGATCCTAGGGCATTAAGTAATGTTGTATCAGAATTGGTTAACCTTTACAAAATCCACCAGGTATGTCAACCCACAATATTGTTTTATTGATGATTAAACAATTAAATTGTATTTTAACATTTTATGTTTTTACATAATTGGCCTTTTGCTTAAATACACCATACATAAATATCCTATACTTATTTCATATTAATATACAAATATTTTATTTCATATAAATATGCTTGTTCCAGGTGAAAAAGTTACATGAAGATGAGAGTTCACGTGCTTATTTTGAATACACTGCACTTCTTGGTGATGCGTTGACTTCAGAATATGATGTGGAAGTATGGGTTGGAAACCACATTGTTGAGTTTCTCATCCGACTCAAGGTTGACACTTCAAGACTACCTGAATTATATAGTGAAGGGTATGATAACACTACCTATTTTCTATATAGTATTTAGAGCTCTTCCCACTTAGTTTATTATGAGATGACACATGAGAATAGCCTGACCAAAAGTTTAATTAAGAATAACTTAATGGATGTAAGTATACTCCAGATATTTTGTATCAAAATAAATTATGTAAACTGTTCTGACATAAAGGATATTCTAATTAATGGAATTGTAAACATGTACATTTATTATCTCACCAGGGCCAGTGTAAGCACAGTGGTTAAAAAAACATTCCTTACTATGAATTTCAAAAGATGCATTTATTTCTAGCTTTTATTCAGCAAACATGGTGCAGTAGCAAATATATAAATGGAGCCTTTAATAAATTCCAATGTATTTTATTTAGGTTTTGTACTATTGTATGTGTTGTTTATACAATTGAGGTGCATACTTTTTTATTAGTGTAAATCAAAAAATCACCTTTACACATTTTTGTTATTTTAGAATTGAGGAGAATCCTGGTATTGATACAGCCCTGCTATTGGTAAGGTATCCAAACTCAACTAATGCAGAACTAATACTTTCACCACAACTCACTAAATCCCTTGGAAATATATCTTTGCCACAGTAAGTATGCCAAGTATATAATTATAATAACTTTTTTAGTTCTATTAAATAGTTTTTCATGTGTATAATATGTCAAACTTTTATAATAATATATGTTAATTGAGGAACCTTTTCAGATTGTGCACAATACCTTAATGAAATAATTGTATTTTAACAACTAAAATGACTGTTATATTGGTCTTGAACAGAAAAAAGCCCATGATTTATGGTTGCATTTTCAATAATTGTCTAATTTATTTTAATCTTCTTTTTAAATAAGATCCCAAGAATAACAATAAACTAAGAAAAAAGTAAGTTGTAAGCGTGTCACAAACTTTGTTCTGATTGGTTCATTTTCACAATTGGATGTAGATACGCAAAGAGGATCCAGCCCACAGTATAGTCGAAAATGAGCCGAGTATGCCAAATTACTTCTAGTCTATATTTTCGATTAGTAAAAACATCTTAGTCAAAATATGTTAATTTGAACTTACTATTAACAAAATATAAAATGAAATATTAATGGGCAAAAATACGATTTAAACTTCAATCTTCAATATTTCAAAAGTCATTTTGTGGCTGGATCCATTTTGCGTATCTACATCCAATAAATGGACGATAAAAGCGATGGGAATCATTTAAGGTCAGGGAGGGCAAGTGCGGCGACGGGGTAAGTGCACCTGCCCTAAAAAAATCTAAAACTATTGATGATATACAATTACCGCAATCTTATATCTATGCTACTAACTGAAATACAGTTCCACTAAAAAACATAAATGGCTCTGTTCATTTTAATACGATTTATTCGCCATTTTATTTTAAGTGTCATTTAGCCCTGTAAACAGAGATGACCCCGTGAAAGATAACATCAAATATTTCAAGATATTTAACATATTTCTGTAAACCAGTAAGGTGAATACATAGTTTAAATCTTTTATTTTAACTTCCTGCCTGAATTTTATTTATATACTAGCTTCCGCCCGCAGCTTCGCCCGCGTGGATTTCGGGTTTCAAAAATGGAGAAGGTGCTCAATTTGTCGGGATGTTTTTTTAATTTATGGTGGTATGCAGGTGGTCCGATTGTCCGGTCAAGGTCTGATGATGGGATCCTGGTGAAATCGAAGGAACTTTTAACCATTAAGGTTGCACACGAAATGACGGAAGCTTAAAAAATGGAGTAACTTCTCCCGTTTTCCCAACATTTTCCATCACTGCTCTGCTCCTATTAATTGCAGCGTGATGAAAAGTATACTATAACCAGCTCAGGAGTATGAAAAATAATTGTACCAAGTTAAGTTAAAATCCGTCGAGTAGTTTTTGTTTCTATAACGGTTATACAGACAGACAGACAAAAATTTTACTAATTGCATTTTTGGCATCAGTATTGATCCCTAATCACCCCCAGTTATTTTGGAAATATATTTCATGTACAAAATTGACCTCTCTACAGATTTATTATAAGTATAGATATGCAAAAGTAGCTCAAAAATTGTCCATAACGAAAACATGCATTTTAAAGTAAAACAAAAGAAATAATATCGTGAAGCCAACCAAATAACTAATGATATATTAAATTTTGTGACTGTTCAATTTAGTCGGGTCCGCGATATCACTTTTGTTGAGTTTCAGAACGCGACATTACATTATTATATTCTGTGCTCCAACGCACACTGCTTTGATGTTAGGAACACACCTACATTGCTTAGACAACAGTGAACTTTATACTATAGCAATAAAGCTCAAATTGACTCTACGTATTAGTTAGAAAACGTTTGTATGGGAAATAGAAAAATGCTGTTTTGAGGATTTTCCCGGCAATTATTCGAATTTTTCTCACCTTTTAAATCTTCCCTAGACCTCCACGAATAATTCAAGACCAAGATAAGATAAATCCGTTCAGCCGTTCTCGAGTTTTAGCGAGACTAACGAACAGCAATTGATTTTTATATATATAGATACTAAAATAAAGAATTTATTAGCAATGCGAAAAAACTTACCTCAAAATTGTCGAGTAAGGCAAGTGCGCCACAGTTAATAGTCGTACGGCGCACTTGCCCCTGATCCATATATAACCAACCTTTTTCGAGAATATGTTTTATTAATATGAATTATTATTATTAAAATGTTATACTTAACAGCATAATTTTTTGTACTCAAGGTATTTTGTTTTAAGCCGACTTGAATAAAAGGGCGTATTAGTTAATTCGTTTTTACAAAAGAAAAACTGAAATACCTTGGTCTAGAGCAACTTTACGTGAAGAGGTTGCAACTGTTCGGTTAGGCACGTTATCTGGGTATAATGCAGCTAAAACATATCAAATGTCATAAGGCCAAATTCTAAGTAATTGAGTTATAACGCATTCAAAATTGTTAATTCCTACATATTTGTATGTTTTTTTTTTTTTTAGTTTTTAGAAATGAAATGGTTTTTGTATTAGGGCTACCATTTTTTTATTCCAACATATCCGCACACAAAAATCTAATATTAATACCTAAATATAGCAAAAAAAATTGTAAAATGTTTTGAAGCCCTGATTTACAAATATATGGCGTACTTACCCCGAATTTGATTTGACAGCCATAGTTTGTTTAATATTGAGTGATTAAAAATTATCCAAGAGCAATGCGAGTAAAACTTATTTCTCTATGGACTAAAATGAGTTTCCTGTATAATGTTTCATATTGGCGTTTTTTTTCACACAGGCGCACTTACCGCATTTCCGGAGGCAAGTGCGCCTACTACCTTTTTTTTTTACTTTGAGCAAAATATTATTAATTTATGGTCCGATTTCCTTGAATGGCTATAGGTTATTACCACAAAATACCAAATAATAAAATTAAAATTAATAAAATAACATTGTTAAGTCAGCACAAAAAGAAATTATTTTGCATTGAATCCAGCTATGAAAATTTTATGGCACACTTCCCCCGACTGACATTATTGAAAACGGCAGTTTTTTTTTAATGGACCCTTCAATCATCACCAGAGGAAACCTGTGAATGGGATACTGGAATCCCCCGGCTTAGCGAATGCAGGGCCCTGGAGGAAAGCGGGGAGGGAATATCTGGGAAAGGGAAATGTGGGGGAGGAAAAGGAACTGTCTTAGGATGGGCGAAGGGGAGAAGTTCAGGAAACATTAGCGAGCCATCATAGGGCTCAATATGTAATTACAACAATGAGGTATACACACTGGACGGTGCGCCTAGAGCCGCGGCAAATGTCCCCCCGTGTACAGGCGTTCATTCGGTGTGGAGACCAAGCGCACGACTGAAAACGGCAGTTAGCTGTATTAACCTTTAAGTAATCTGCAATCTCAACACCTGTTAAAGCGTGCAACGCCACTGTGGCACCATAGGCGTGTTATGAAAAAGGCAATCAGACTTCAGATTTCTACAGCTGCGCGACAACACATAGTCTATTTTGTTTTAATCAATGCACGTCTGTTGTGTAGACCTCCCTTTAAAATATCCTTTAATACTTTAAAATCCCAAAATCAACACAGATTTTGTGGAACTTGTATAATATACAAACTCCATAACACAACCATTGTTTTACTATTTTAGAATGCATCAATCTGGTGTTTTAATGGATTATGTGCCAATGGTCACGGAATTGCTAAACAATAAGGTATAAACAAAAATAAAAAATCTTATGCTTACTTGCTTACAAACATTTTTTTATGGTATTAAAATTGGCTTCAACTTTAGTCCTCAGACCAATTAAGTTTGCGTTGGATTTTAACATCATAAATAACAATAATATTTGTAATTATTTTTCAGATACAGGATTTACTAAACAATGAAAAATTAAAGAGAGATTTACTTGCACAATTAATTGTTAAATATGAAGGTGGTATCCTGGAATATGATGCTAATAATGCAGCATTTTTATTCGAAATCAATGATTTCCATTGGATTTTACAAATAGACATAGGCAAGTCATAACATATTTATTTAATTTTTAAATGTTACATTTTGTACCTACAACTACTATATACATTTCAGGGACCTTTCCAGAAAAACCTCCAATTTTAACCCTTAGATCTGTTTATCACTGTAATAAAGGAAAACCGAAATTTAAGGTGTTATCAGCCTGTCCATATAGCAACTTTGAAGAATATATTGAGCAGCAAGTTGAAATTTTCAAGAATGAATGTAAAGGAATGTCATCAAGCAATCCACTTTTGAACATAGATAACTAAGCTTTGTGGAGTGACTGGTATTATTTACAATAAACAGGATAATAATACTATATTCCCTATGGAATTACATAATGTAAATGAATAAATCATAATGTTCTGTCTTTATTTATTTGTCTACATTTATTCTTCACAATATTTTCTAGAATTACAATTATTTTTGAGAGGTAAGTCTACTGTGTTAATAAAACAGTAATTCTCAATTTCCACAGGTTACTTATTAGTGTTTATTTCTAATGAATATCTATTATATGACATGAGATTATTGGTGGGTGAACATAAATAAATAATTATGAAATCAAAATAATTCAAAGGAACATCACAAAGAGTTTCTAAAGTGACAAATTTTGCCGACAGAAAAACCCCACTCAACAATATTTATCACTAATATTAAGATTTAACAAACATTTGAACAAATTAACAAGATACATCTACAATTTGTACAAAATGCTCAGTTAGTCAATTCTTTATTTTGTTTGCTACCAAGCAGTTCATAGCGATACCTCATGTACATAACTCTCATTCTGTCCCAGACATTTTCAAAAGAATCTAGGGCAGGCCTCACATCAAGTAGAGCAAATTGATATTTGTTATCAATCTCTCCACCATCGTAATAGTCGATAACGTAACGGACTTCTTTGCCACATCTATCCACAATCCAGTCATGACGGTCGAAAGGAAGTTCATATCTGAAAACAACATATTAAAAACATTTTACTTCTATTTAATTTTTTGACAAAATTCATTTACGATTACAATATGATGTAAATGTCGAGATACGAGTCCTAACTTTGTTACACAATGGTTGTTGGTGCATTTGACTATCATGGTTGACGTCGACAGATAGGGCAGGACATGACTCGACTTGCGTTGCACGGTTAATTCTTTTATTGTAAAGCTGTTACGGTACTCTTTTAGTACAATTTAACATTAAGTACTTAAATTCAATTATGACTTAGGTATATTTTTTTTTTCAGTTCACACAGTTGCCACTGTATTTTTAAGTTAATATAAATACTATGTGGCGTGCAGTATTTGTTATCTTAATTAGAATAATCATAGGTAATTAGAATGTAAAATGTTACGAAGATTAAGTTGGTATTTTCATTATAAATCTTATAAGTTTTTATAATATTTAAATATTTGATTACAAAGTCATTTTAAAATATCCCTGTGTGGAATTTAATCTATGTATAGAAAATTAATAAAATTAATGGATATCCGTGGATCGAATGCGGATATTCGGCACATCACTTGATAGTATATAATACAGGGCTGATATTATTACTTATTATTATATAAAAAAAAAACAATTACCCAAGCCAAGAGCGGATTTTGGCCCTAGGGCTGTATTTTGTAGCCAAACCACCAAAACTCTTTAGTCGGGGATGACCGCATTCCTTTGCATGCAAAGCTTCCCACTTCAGTACTTCTTGCCATGCCTAGAACACAAAAATGCCATTAAATTCATATAACCAGGAGTTCACTATTGTGGAAGAATTAAATTATTTCTTATTTATGGTCTTAATATTTTTGCAGGAATGAATGTGATTGCTATGGTGCAATAAAAAGTGCACTATTCAATCTTGCATCCTGTGAAAAGACAAGCAAGACAATTGCGGCATAGCAAACACCATGCATACTCATTAAGGATACTATACACAAATTTATAATACTGAGATCCCCTCCAAAGAACAGACACAGTATTTGTCAACCCGATTTTAAACAGCCCAGTTATTTCAGTATTCTACTACCTTTAACACCAAAATAAAACAGTGGTATACAAGTAGGGATGTGTAGGTGTTAGTTTCTAATATAAAAGCCACATGGTGTACTTATTGGAGATTACCCTTTAACTATTCACCTACTTCCCAATATCCTACCACTGATTAATTTTACAGGATTGATAATATTATTAAGGTAACCTGTTCATTGTTGGCATTATGAATCTTGATGATGTCATCCATATCTTTTGGGTGGATATCTTCATCTTTCCAACGCCAGCCTTTCCGCGAGCATAGCATTCCAGAACATCTGCTGGCTAGGATATACCCAGAACTCAGTAGAGCCATCTGGCATGGCACGGGGAATAGATGAAACTTGACGCTGTGTAGGAAGAGGGAATGGCTGATCTGGTGCAGGCTGTTGGTTTGGTGGAGGCATCTAAAATTTCAATTAAACAATGACATATTGGTATTTTTTTAATATATTTTGTATGTAAGTATTTACAATAATTGTGATATGTTATGCATAAGGAATCATTGTGGTTTATGTTTATACTAATTATATATTTTACATATTCTCATCACATTAACAAATAACAGGTAATTCGCAAAATAAAATAAGGCATACATTTTTTCACATTGACTAAACATACATTGCTCCAGTATATTATGAAATCCTTACACCAAGAATTATCTAAATCAAAAAAATATACATGAATGGTGAAAATGAACAAAGTCGGCCTGGAAATCTTGGGAGGGCTATACTGACTATAGTTCTAACGGTGTGCTTACAAGATTACTCACCATATTAAATGGATTGACGTCATTCCCATGCTGTACAGGGCACTCCGAAACATTTTTAGTAGTTTGTTGAGCCTTATTGTGCATCGGACATTCCGGTGGGGGGTTCGAGTTATTTTCGACATTCGGTATTTTGACACCAGCCTCGGCTGATACGCTATTGCCCATTTTGTGTAGTCTTACGTAAGATGGTTTAAAGGTTATCCAATGTCATTATTTAACTAAAATGACAAAAAAATGTATTACTCTTAGTTATAAATACGCAACTTAATTCACAAATAAAGTTTATTGCTGTTTATTTAATTTAAAAAGGCACTAACGACAGTCACTTTTACGCAAAGACTTTTACGTGGGTTCAGTGTTGACTTTTGTCCACAGTTTTTTTTTATTCGTCCTTAGAGAATAAGCAATAGTCTTTGGACCATACTGCCTAGTCTTACGAATGTCTTTTCTTCAAATATAAATTCTTAAACATATTGTCTGTCGTAAGTATTCTAATTAGTTACTATTCATAAGTATAGTCAACTTGTACCAATAATGTATTTGTTAAATAATTTAATTTTGCAATGATAAAATTAAAATAATACAGTATCGTCAAATGCAAATGTATTGAATATAGATTATTCTAAAATAATCGGTTCATTGCGGATCCAGCTCTTAAGGCGATACCTCAAGGTCCATTTTCATACATTTTGTTTCACCTACAAAATGTATGAAAATGGACAGAATGACTACTGTTTGGGTTACTAATTTCGTCATATTAAATTTTAAAGGCCGAAATATCCATGATTATTAATTATTTTTACGTTTTTCTTTCAACTGCGAGAACTAATCACTAACTAGACGTGAATTTAAATTCTTTACTTGCCAATACTTGTTTAGTTACCCAGTTAAAGGTGAAACAAAATGTATGAAAATGGACCTTGAGGTATCGCCTTAATTATTTGCGTTTTGTTTTAAAGCAGTAATAGTTATTTTTTTGACATGTTTAAAATAATTATTTCTTCGATCTAAATCTAAATGGAACTCATAATTTTAAAATAGTTAAAAAAGACGCATCCTCTTATTTTTTGAGTTTGTATCTTTATAGTAGTATAATTAATTACATAATTAATAAAACAATTGCAAGGAAGGTTTCAATAACTTTGTAAAGTAACTGGCGTGTGGTCACCACATAGTGTAATGGTCATTTTTTTGTGTATAATAATTCCTATTTCCCTAGTAAAACAGATAAAACTTGATTTTTATATAACTTCTCATTCTTTTTAACAAGAAATAATTTATCGCCTGATCAAAACATAAATATTATTGCAAAAATACATATAAAAAATATTCATAAAAATATTTATTCTATAAGAATGCCCAAACCATTCCCCTAAATTTAGGGAGAAAATCCCTAAGTTGAAAGCCCTGTGGAGCGCCCTCAGAATAAGAACAAGCATAGAAGTAACACTATGACATTTGAGTGTACTCTGTCTTAGACAGCAAGAAATTTAATTGTGTTGCGATCCCTTCTGATATCTTATCGATATCGATAGATACTTTGTCTATCGGCTATGGTAAATTCACAGACCTGCTAAAATAAACACTTTTCGGTCAGTCAACTACAAACCGTTGGAAATTGCTATTTATATGAAGGCTAAAAAAAAGATATCAAGACCCTGATTTGGTATTCAAGTACCAAAAGAAGTCTGGATATATAAAAGCACTCGTTAAGAAACTGTTAAATTACAATAAACTATAGAACTACCGGCTTTCTCCGAGCTAAATTTTGTCTAATTTTCATTTGCTATTTACAGCAGTTTGATGCCTTCCGAAACGTCATTCAAACAAAATGGTCAAGCATTTAGATTATTAAATTGAGAAAATGTTAGAAATTTCGGAAGGATTGGAAACCGCTGTAAGTAACAAACAAGAAATCGGCCGGAATTTCGTTTTAAAGGAGAAAGCCAGTACGCCTTCTGTTCTTTTCTGACTTTCTTAGGGATTAAAAGATACCCAAGAGGTGTGATTTGACAGAAGCTACTTAAATGGGACAGTAAAATTAAAACACAGCGGTATCATTCATGTCACATATGTTTGATAACTTATTTAAATGTTAATAAAACTTTGTCGAAATGCTTAGAGCAAACACGGTGCTGTTTTTCCAATGCCAATTGGGACGAGCTATGGCAACGATCCATATTTGCCTCATAGCATCATCTGTGGGGAATCTGCAATGAAACACATTGTCTGAAACACACTATGAAAATCAGATACTTTCCTTAACCCCCAGCCTTCGCGCACGGTTTCCAAGTGGCTTTTACCACTACACCATTGTATATTGAAAGTAAAAGGCAATTTATGCAAAATAGTAAACTACAATATACTAACATCTATGTTATCAACAGAATATGCAGCACAACACTATTGAACACGACTACGTAAATTGGTAAAAATGAAAAATACTTAATAATTACTGTATCGAATGGCCAACAGCAGATTATAATATGACTACAGCATAATAAAGATTAATTAATAATACTTTTTGCACTTATGTACAGGGTTTAAGCAAAAATATTAGGTTTTTTGTTTACTCACCGATGGAAGCTGATGATTTCAGTTTCATTTTCTTTACGAGAAGAATGAGATTTACACCCCACAATAACGCAGGCCATTGCTTGTTCTTAGGGCTATATTATACTTAAACAGCACTGTGTATTTATTAAAATTAACAACAAAAATATTACAAAACATGTAGCCACTTTTGAAAAGCACGCGCTGAAGTATAACGTAACTAAATTGTGTGGGCGCGTTTGTGACATTGTTTTGAGGTTGGCAAGTTGGAACTTTTGACATTTTATTTGCTTTTAATTCGGCATCATAAAGAGGACCAAAGGTAACCATTTGATAATTTTAAAGTGTACGCATGCCGACTTTAGCAACATAATATTTGTCTCGTTCTTTTCAACGGTTTTGGCCTATTTGAAAAAAAAGGATAAGTATATGAGGGTAATTTAGATTCCTTCTATGCTTGTTCTTGTTCTGAGGGAGCGCCCTTTACCTCCTGCAGTGTTGCCATGAATTGCCAGTAAGGGATTCCCAGTTTCCATATTCTCCATATTTTTAGGTCGAGCATTATTCAGAATCGTAATTTAGACCGCAGCGAATCCTGTATGAAACAGTGTTCTATTACAAACAATTGTCCCTTATAATTCAACCTTATTGTCCGTGTCCGCATATGGAAATATCGATGTTATTAAAAATGTATCGCATGTCGATGTCGATATCGACATCCCTAAAATAACCACTAAACATTAATGATTTTGCACTAAACTCAACTCAACTCAAACCTAAAACGAAAGAACATAAAACTGTATAGTGCATCTGGACCATATAATTTCTAAGGCAGACACAAATAATTTCCATAGAAATGTTAAATACTGCTTTGTTTGTTAATAATACATTACCAGTATTTTGTCAAACCTTCAGAAGATACCTAAACAACAATGTGGCTAGTATTACAAAGGTTCACAGAGATATTTATACAAGAATGTATCCCACTATAGTCGTTCTTTCTGATGGATCTTCAATAAATATCAGATATCATGAACCCAGGCGAATAATAAAGGTTTGATTTTAATTTCTGTAACAAAATATATTATAGCCACCAATCGCCTACTGTCACTAGATTGTGAATTTTTTTCTTAAAAGTTACCTACCTACTTCTATTCCTTTTGGAAAGACGCGGTTTGCGTACCTGCCAATGTTTGGTAATAACATTGTACCTACTGTTGACAGATTTGTCTGATATCAAGCATTTTATGTAATTCTTGTCCATCTGTCAGAGCAAGTCATGAATTTGAGTAAACCAGTAGCTACCCTAGAATAAGCACACTACCGCATGGTGGTGTATATTTTTTGTATGTGAGTGAAGTACACAAAAATACTAAAGGGATGCCTTTCCTTGTCATAGCGTGAACTTGTTTGTTGGTCCAACTTGTTTGCTGGCTATTACAAAACTTAACATGTACACTGCATAACACGTTTGTTTTGAATTTTAGTTACCTTTGGATTTATCTGAATTGTCTGAAGACGAAAGAAAGGCTAGACTAGAGAAAAGGAAGCCTAAAAAGAAGGTCAAAATAACAGATGACATTCAAGATGATTTTAATGCAAAGAAGTATTTGAAATATTTAAAGAAATAACTGTGTAAAGTTCTTTATTAGTATATAGTAACATTATTTAGTTAGTAAATAAATAATTATACAATATCAAGAGAATTTTCTTATTATACAGGGTAACTGAAAATATGTTTTCTCATTAAGAGCATGTAGATGGGTCAAAGGCAACCTATTTGTCATGTGAAGCCCTATCCAGAACTATGCTATTAAGGATTATATGCTATTAAGGATTTATTGACTTTTAAAATGAAGAAGCACTTATCAGCCCAAATAAAATTTAACTAAAATATGACTAGTGAATGAGATTAGAATTTTTATGTTGCTTTTGAGTAAGTACTTTGTAAACTTCCTTGATCAAAAATTATATTTTGCTTAAAATCTAACATAAGATTTATATTATAGCCCATACAAGTTCAATCAAGTTGGTATTTTGAACTGACTGACAAAACTGCTATTTATTTTAAAAACTTATTTGGTACTAAACAAAAAATCCTTATTTATCCAGTTTACTAATGCGGTATGAACCACCATAAAAATTATTAACGTTATGAGTTAAAATATAAATAAATTTGTGGCCTTTATTCTGTTGGACCTACTCCCATTGCCTATAGGCTATACCTAAATTATTTCAAATGCTAATTAGATGTAAAGCTTTGCTACATAGAAAATGTAGTTTTCGGCATGGTGTGATGGAAAGTTTTTTAAGCAAAGACTCCAAAATTGGTAACCAGTATAAAAATAATGTTAAATTATTTTTTTGGTTTTTAGAGGTTTTTGAAGGCGGTAAGTATAATTGTTGTATTAAATAAAAATATTTTTAACTTTTTTGTGTTAGTAAAAATTGGTATATGTTGAGGACATCATATTCGACATCATTTTCAGAGTTTTCTGTTGTAGGTATCTCCGAAGTTAAGGGTTCAACAACAATGAAATATATAGGGGACTACACGGGAAGCACCAGCTTTCAAATAAAAAAAGAATCATCACAATCGGTTCACCCAGTTAAAAGTTCTGAGGTAAAGTTTATGTTAGTGACATCATTTTAAGAGTTTTCTCATGTACCTCCGAAGTCAAGGGTCCAACAACAATCTATACTATTATATAAAGCTGAAGAGTTTGTTTGTTTGTTTGTTTGTTTGAACGCGCTAATCTCAAGAACTACCGGTCCAAATCGAAAAATTCTTTTTGCGTTGGATAGCCCTTTGTTCGTGGAGTGCTATAGGCTATATATCATCACGCTATACCCAATAGGAGCGGAGCAGTAATGGCTCATCTCAGGAAATACCGGTCCAAACTGAAAAAATCTTTTTGTGTTGGATAGCCCTTTGTTCGTGGAGTGCTATAGGCTATGTATCATCACGCTATACCCAATAGGAGCGGAGCAGTAATGGCTCATCTCAGGAACTACCGGTCCAAACTGAAAAATTCTTTTGCGTTGGATAGCCCTTTATTCCTGGAGTACTATAGGCTATATATCATCACGCTATACCCAATAGGAGCGGAGCAGTAATGGCTAATATCAGGAACTACCGGTCCAAACTGAAAAAATCTTTTTGCGTTGGATAGCCCTTTGTTCCTGGAGTGCTATAGGCTATATATCATCATGCTATGACTAATAGGAGCGGAGCAGTAATGAAACATGTTGCAAAAACAGAGAAAAATATTAGTTTTGAGAGCTTCCGTTGCCTGCGCTGCGTAAACGGTTAAAGTTATGCAACAATGATGTATGACGGGATTGTTCCTCTTAAAAAGTTCTAAAAAATATATTATAAAACAAAGTCCCCCGCTGCATCTGTCTGGCTGAACGTGTTAAACTCAAAAACTACCCAACGTATTAAGGCGATACCTCAAGGTCCATTTTCATACCTTTTGTTTCGGCTTTAATCTGGGTAACTAAACAAGTATTGGCAAGTAAAGAATTTAAATTCACGTCTAGTTAGTGATTAGTTCTCGCAGTTGAAAGAAAAACGTAAAAATAATTAATAATCATGGATATTTCGGCCTTTAAAATTTAATATGACGAAATTTTCGATGATTTCGATGATAATCAATTATAATAATTATTTGCAATAACAACAATATGATTATGTACCTATTTCCGAGCATGCAAAGGTTGCTCGAAACATAAGACCGCCAATTGTAAAAATATATCTTACATTTCATCTTTATGTTGTTTCTTTTATGTTTATCTATTCTTTTATGTAACAATTCTAATTTAATTCATAGCAATATATTAAAGTAATATTACTATTAGGTGAAGTATAATAATCATTACTATTTTACTTATCGGGAATATTGTTGGAAAACAGTTATCTTTACTCGCGTTAATTAAACGTGTGGTTTATGCATATCTTCTCAAAATGTAAAGAAATATGTATTTGGTGTAGGATTCCAATCACGTCGCTCAATATTCTCAATTCATTTTGCCTTGGTTTTTAAATTTTTTGGTTATCTTAAAAAATATTCTAATTTCACTTAGTTTGTCGTTCTGGATAATACAATATTGATGTGTGCTCTAACATTCTTTCAAAGACAAAAACCGTAACTGATAACGGGCGTCTGTTAAAATATCGATATCAATAATTTCTAAACAAATCCACCCACCCATCCCTAAGCTCGTGTGTAAACAAACATAATAATTTTAATGTGTATAAATCACGCCTAAAAGGGTCCAAAGCTTAACAAACCAGATCCACATATCATTTTAATTGATAAAAACAAATCCAAAAGTAAATATACAAAGATATTTGCTAATTTTCGGTAAAAACAGTTACTAACCTATGAAAAGATATTTCGGGGTCTTTCTTGCGTGAATTCGATTTGCATCCTTTCACACAACACTGAGTCATTTTCGAAACTTAACAAATACACTAATAAACACACTGAACAATTGAGAATATGATTATATTACTTTAAATTCAATATTTATGAAGATTTGTTTACATCGTCTGACACTACATGTACTTGCTGACTGGCCCGCATAAAATGGCGTTTCTGCCGCAAGGCGGTCCCAGTGTGTTGAAGTAAACGAAATAGTGCCATATGCGAAGAAAGCAATTATTTTTGTCTTTTTGTTGCGTTCCAAATAAGCTTTGAGTAAAAGAGATAGACATATATATTGACAATTCTGCGTCGATTTCCCTGACATAAATATAACTTATTCATATAGCTAATTTTTGAGGCCTGTCCTCTTTATATTTAGTCATTGATTTGAGTGTACTCTGTCTTAGACAGCAAGAAATTTAATTGTGTTGCGATGCCTTCTGATATCTTATCGATTTCGATAGATGCTTTGTCTATCGGCTATGGTTAATTCACATACCTGCTATAATAAACACTTTTCGGTCAGTCAACTACAAACCGTTGCAAACTGCTATTTTAGATAAAGGCTAAAAAAAAGATACCAAAACCCTGATTTGGTATTTAAGTACCAAATGAAGTCTGGGTATATAAAAGCACTCGTTAAGTAGCTGTTAAATTACAATAAACTATAGAACTACCGGCTTTCTTGGAACTAAATTTTGTCCAATTTTCATTTGCTATTTACAGCAGTTTCATGTCTTCCGAAATGTCATTCCCACAAAAATGGTTTAGCATTTAGATTATGAAATTAAGAAAATGTTAGAAATTTCAGAAGGAATGGAAACCGCTGTTAGTATCAAACAAAAAATCGGCCGGAATTTCGTCTAGGAGAAAGCCAGTACGCCTTCTGTTCTTTTCTGACTTTATTAGGGATTAAAAGATACCCAAGAGGTGTGATATGACAGAAGCTACTAAAATGGGATAGTAAAATTAAAACACAGCGGTATTGTTCATGTCACATATGTTTAACAACTTATTTCAATGTTAATAAAACTTTGTCGAAATGCTTAGAGCGAACACGGTGCTGTTTTTTCCAATGCCAATTGGGATGAGCTATGGCAACAATCCATTTTGCCTCATAGCATCATCTATGGGGAATCTGCAATGAAACACATTGTATGAAACATAATACATACATAACATCACGCATTTATCCCCGAAGGGATATGCAGAGGCGCAACTAAGGCACCCACTTTTCGCCAAGTATGTTCCGTCCCATGATGTGATAGGGGGCGAGCCTATCGCCATATCGGGCACAAATTCCAGACTCCGGGCTGATACTGAGCAGAAAAACCCAAATATCACTTTGCCCGACCCGGGATTCGAACCCAGGACCTCAGAGCGCTATTGTACCGGGCATGCAATACAACTACGCCACCGAGGCAGTCTTGTATGAAACACACTATGAAAAACAGATAGTTTCCTCGACCCCAGTCTTCGCGCACGGTTTCCATGTGGCTTTTACCACTACACCACCGTATATTGAAAGTAAAAGGTAATTTATGCAAAATAGTAAACTACAATATACTAACGTCTATGTTATCGACAGAATATATAGCACAACACTATTGAACACGACTACGTAAATTGGTAAAAATTAAAAATACTTAATAATGACTGTATCGAATGGCCAACAGCAGATTATAATATGACTACAGCATAATAAAGTATAATTAATAATACTTTTTGCACTTATGTACAGGGTACAGGGCAAATATATTAGGTTTTTTGTTTACTCGCCGATGGAAGCTGTTGATTTCAGTCTCATTTTCTTTACGAGAAGAATGAGATTTACACCCCACAATAACGCAGGGCATTACTTGTTCGTAGGGCTATATTTTACTTAAACAGCACTGTGTATTTATTAAAATTAACAACAAAAATATTACACAACATGTAGCCACTTTTGAAAAGCACGCGCTGAAGTATAACATAAGTAAATTGTGTGGGCGCGTTTGTGACATTGTTTTGAGCCTCAGAACAAGAACAAGCATAGAAGGAATCTAAATTACCCGCATATACTTATCCTATTTTTTCAAATAGGCCAAAACCGTTGAAAAGAACGAGACAAATATTGTGTTAAAGTGTACGCAAGCCGACCTTAGCAACATAATATTTGTCTCGTTCTTTTCAACGGTTTTGGCCTATTTGAAAAAATAGGATAAGTATATGAGGGTAATTTAGATTCCTTCTATGCTTGTTCTTGTTCTGAGGTTTTGAGGTTGGCAAGTTGGAATATTTAACATTTTATTTGCTGTTTCGACATTATAAATAGGACCAAAGGTATCTATTTGTTTATTGTAAAGTGTACGCAAGCCGACCTTTGCAACATAATATTTGTGTCGTTTTTTTCAACAGTTTTGGCCTATTTGAAAAAATAGGATAAGTAAGGTGAGGGGGGGCAAGTGCGCCGACGGGGTAAGTGCACCTGCCCTAAAAAAATCGAAAACTATTGATGTTATACAATTACCGCAATCTTATATCTATGCTACTAACTGAAATACAGTTCCACTAAAAAACATAAATGGCTCTGTTCATTTTAATACGATTTATTCGCCATTTTATTTTAAGTGTCATTTAGACCTGTAAACAGAGATGACCCCCTGAAAGATAACATCAAATATTTCAAGTTATTTCACATATTTCTGTAAACCAGTAAGGTGAATACATAGATTAAACCTTTTATTTTAACTTCCTGCCTGAATTTTATTTATATATACTAAAATAAAGGATTTTTTAGCAATGCGAAAAAAAGTACCTCAAAATTGTCGAGTAGGGCAAGTGCGCCACAGTTAATAGTCGTATGGCGCACTTGCCCCTGATCCATATATTACCAACCTTTTTTGAGAATATGTTTTACTAATATGAATTATTATTTTTAAAAAGTTATTCTTAACAGCATATTTTTTTGTACTCAAGGTATTTTGTTTTGAGGCGACTTAAATAAAAGGGCGTATTAGTTAATTCATCGTATATTTGTTTAAGATGGTTCGTTTTTACAAAAGAAAAACTGAAATACCTTGGTCTAGAGCAACTTTACGTGAAGAGGTTGCAACTGTTTGATCAGGCTTGTTATCTGGGTATAATGAAGCTAAAACATATCAAATGTCATTAGGCCAAATTCTAAGTAATTGAGTTATAACGCATTCAAAATTATTACTTCTTACATTTTTGTATGTTTTTTTAGTTTTTAGAAATAAAATGGATTTCGTATTTGGGCTACCATTTTTTTATTCCAAAATATTCGCACACAAAACTCTAATATTAATACCTAAATATAGCAAAAAAAATTGTAAAATGTTTTGAAGCCCTGATTTACAAATATATGGCGCACTTGCCCCGAATTTGATTTGACAGCCATAGTTTTTTATAATATTGAGTGATTAAAAACTATCCAAGAGCATTGCGAGTAAAACTTATTTCTCTATGAACTAAAATGAGTGTTTTCTTTATAATGTTTCATATTGGCGTTTTTTTTACACAGGCGCACTTACCCCATTTCCGGAGGCAAGTGCGCCTACTACCATTTTTTTTATCTTTGAGAAAAATATTATTAATTTATGGTCCGATTTCCTTGAATGGCTATAGGTTGTTACCACAAAATACCAAATATTCTTAAATTAATAAAATTACATTCTTAAGTCAGCCCAAAAAGAAATTATTTTGTATTGAATCCAGCTATGAAAATTTTATGGCGCACTTCCCCCGACTGACCTTATATGTGGGTAATTTAGATTCCTTCTATGCTTGTTCTTGTTCTGAGGTACTTATATTAACAGATAGTACAGTTAGCATCTAAAATTTTAGGGCAATTTTCTTCAAATTAATAATATTTAATAAGCATTCAACCATAACAATGATTATTATGGTTAATGAATATTACTATTAACTAATTTATTGATACTGCCTATGAGACGGTCCTTCACCGGGATTATCGAATGATAGGGGTTCTCTCGCAACATTTGTTCATTTGCAACTTAACAACAATAACAAACAAGTAACAATGGAAAAATAAAAGAAAATTATGACAAAAATCACTGAACGCGTCAAGACAGCCTGAAAGCAAATCAAGATTCAAGATTGATTATTATTGTCTGCGGTACACGCGTGAGTCAGTATAGTGGCACTAGGGTACAAGCGAGAGAATATGATAAGCTTCACAATTTTAGATTCGTTTCTTTGATGACCTGGGTTATAGTATATACCAGGTATACACATAGTATAGTTATAGTATTCTTCCCACAGAGTAAGTAATATATTACGTAAAAAGAGGCGGCACTTAGTACATTTATTTTGAGTTCAATTTAGGTAAGATTTTGTACCAATGCTATACATAAAATATGACGCAAGGCTGCCAACTTACTATAAATCTGCTCTCTCTAAGGACGTTCCTTATTCGATTGATATTATGATTATATCGATATAAATTGCTGACGATGAATCTTACACAGTTGTAAGTTATGATTTTATTTATAATTTGAAATATCCACACTTTTCACACTTCACACTATCCACACTTTTAAATAATTCCCTTTATTTAAAAGCAAATTATTAATACAAAATACACAATAGTGTTAGGCGAATTTTTAATGCAAAAATTGTATACAGTGTTTAGGTCTCTTACTCAAAGATTCATCTGATTCCAAGTTTCCGTTATTTATTTCCAAGTTTATATAGAAACTGAACAGTATACCTTGTAGCCATGATCTATTTCCGTCTAACCAACAATTACTATGATTACAATAATTGCAAAGGTAAATTAATAGATTTCGCAAGTGCGTTTTTTAATTAGTTCTTTTCTCCATTGTGGCACACAAAATAAATAAGATACACAAATGTGACACAATTGGAGTCAATATCTTGGAATAATAAGAGTCACTATGTGTGTCTGACAACCAACATAATAGCGTTGGTACTAGATGTAACTTAAAGTTTTGTCAACCAAAACTAAAGTCTGTGTAACGGAAATAAGGTACATAATTATTCTTAGAAAACCTTGACTCAAACATCATTACAAAAAAATGTGCTAAGTGTCCACCCACGTAAGAAGTTTCATACTCTACGGCACCAAAGAGCATGGGCCAAAGAGAATACAAATACTACGCCATGGGCGTCGAGCACTAGTTTATTTGTTTGACGGGCACCACCCGTATACGCAAAGAGAATTATAATATATATGGAAACGTATACGGCATTATAAATATAACCATTTTTTCTGTGCAACTTGAAATCCACTCCGAAATTCTAATTTAATTGGTAGTAGTAGCCACATAAAAATTTAAAGACGTGGAAAGTCGTAGATAAATAGTAATAAGTCAAAATATACATAGGATACGTTTAAAACGAAGGCTGAAAAGTACATAATAACAAGATACAATTCGCAGTTGATTGTAGAAGTTCCATTTTTAAATTCCTCTGTAGTAAACCGTATGTAATGAATTTTAAAGGTGAATTTAAAGTTTGAATAGGTGTAGCGTCTACAAAGTTCTTAGTACATAATTAGAAATGGGGTGTACCCAAAGTGAAATATCTCCCCAAAATGAAACACCGCGAAAAGGCTGTACCGATGTCTTGTGGCTAATTATTTATATTATATTTTGGATATTGATGGTAAGTTATTTTTGTACTAAACATTTTTAGGGTAGGTTGAAAGCTGATGAATTCGCATAATTCCAAAAGTTTCACCGACTGCATATGTACCTTCGATGGTAATGCGCCAGCTATTAAATAAAAAATAAAAAGAGAATATGCATAGTGGGAATTGGCTGTATTTTCTTTGAAATTTGCTATAACTATGCGTGTGACGCTGCGCATTCGAGCCGATTTCATTATACTTATTTGGCCGCACCCCCACATTTACCAAACCGTATGTGTACTTGAGGGTGTATGTTTTGGTAAACATTATAGCTGTATTAGATAGCTGTATATAAATATTTAATTTAAATATGCAATTTATTATTGATTATATTTATATATAATTATCATTAATTCCATTGATAATTTGTTTATCAGATAATAGTTGCTGTAATATCATTTGTGTATGGAAACCCTCAAAGATTAATAAACGGATTTGACTCTTTTGGAAATACATGTGGAGTGAAGAAGAATCAGAAATTACTAGAATTACCTTTAGCTGGGATAAGCACAGAGGATAAACCCTATCTGTTTTTCATGGATGTAAAAGAACTACAGAAGTCTCTTAAAATATGTGTAAAGGAATGTCCAAAAAAGAAAATGGAATCTCTGAATGATATAAAACAGTTCTATTATGAGAGTGGTTCAAATTTGTGTCGGTATGACATAAATTTAAATAAAACAACAGTAAATAATGATTTACACCATTACATAGGACCATGTCCCACATTGCCAGTTTATGAATCATTCCCACTTTTAAATCGATGCTTCCCTAAACATGCAAAGGAGTTGGCTACAAAAGTATTTACTGATTTTTATGACTTACTAAATAGTTGGGATACAATTGAACAAATGCTGTCAGATTTGTACTCATCCTGGAAAGAAATGATCATATGTGTTATTATAGCATTCAGTAAGTACTGTAATATAGTTTCAATTAATTATATGAATGTGGTATGTTCATAGATGTACTAACTAGCTTTTAGCCAAGGGAGTTAGCCAAGTAGCCGATAAGAAATTTCATATTTCTTTTATTTCGGGAATGTGCATTAATAGTGTTGAAAGCTAGTAAAATATCATCCAGGAAGATTTGAGTCAATGCTGCCCAAAAAAACATATGTAGATAGAATTATAGGTATATATATTATACTTTTTCTTCAATGTCTGCCGTATGTAAAAATAACTATAGTGTGGGTTGGCGATGAGTTAATGCATTGCTTGAGTCATAATAGTGATGTCACCTTTGGATCACTTGAAATAATGGAAATATGTAATTATACAAAGTAATGTGTAATATTCAGTTGCTAGTTAATAATTAATTTAATAACTTACTTAATTAACATAATGGATTAATATTTTGTATTATTGAATTATGTAGGTACTTTATATTATATTAACTGTTGTTCAGTAAAATTAATAGTTCAGTCATTCATTGGGAGTAGTCAGATATTATAGATTATAATATAATATTTTTATATGCTCTAGGTACATTAATAAGTTATAAATTTTGAAATGACTGGTTTCCGGTCAAATATTTATGTATCACACAACTATGTGTGGAACAAATGCAAGGGCAATTCAATAAACTTTCATTTCTTGCCTAGCTATAAGGCCATTGCATTATGAAAATTATCATATATACTAAAGCATGATTTTTTTTCAGTATGTTCTTTGATTATGGTATCAATCCTTCACTTGCTGGCAACCTTAGTGTCATGGATCTTCATGATTATAGTATCTATTGTCAGTGTGGCAGGCACTGGCCTTCTCTGGTATACATATCATGAATTAAGAACTCAACAAAGAAGCTTTGCAGACACACCATTTCTGGCTGTAGGTTTCTTGTATTAAAAACAAATTCTTTTAACATGAAAAAAAACAACTAATTTCTATTTTAATTTTTTTTAGGAATCTTTGAAAAATGAGAAGGCGTTTTTGTGGTATTCTATAATTGCCACTATTATAACAGTAAGTATTTCTCAGTCTGTTAGTTTGTACTTTGTAACAATGAATGGCTTTACATAAATAATTATTTTTAATATAAATTATCATTGTTAAGAAATGTTTTTCTTTTTATCTTATTTGGTATCTTGTGAAAAAAAGGGAAATTGATAAGAATATAATATTATTGTTTGATTATAAGCAACCACCAGTTATTGCTTTCAGTTTCATTTGCTTTCCAAGGTATAAAGCTTTAACTGGGTAATTTTTGGGGACGAAAAGTAGTCCATAAATCGATTGAGGATTTGGTCTATCTGTATTCCAAATTTTATCCAAAACTGTTTAGTAGTTTGTGTCTATTTTAGATGCTAATCCAATGCAATAATAATAAAACTAATGATTTTAATATGTTTCAGGTAATTTTGCTGCTGTTGATATGGGTAATGCGTTCCCGTGTCTCTTTCCTGGCTGCTTTATTTAAAGAGACAGCCCATTGTCTAGGATCAATACCAGCCCTATTCCTGCAGCCCATTATAACATTCTTTTTCTTAGTATTATTCTTCACATTTTGGTCATTAGTGGTGGTAAGACTATTATTATTTATTACTTTGTATCTATACATGTTAAACAAAGTCTCAAATGTTACCAATTTTCTCAAAATGTACTCAACGTATTTTTATGAAATTTGGTATGGAGATAGTTTACGACCCTGGCCTATAAGCCTATAACCTTCATAGGCTATTTTCTACCCCAGCGAAATATATAGCGGGCTTTTTATCCCGGAAAACTCCTTCACGCGGGCTATGCCGCGAGCAAAAGCTAGTTTGGTTAAATTTTATTCTCATTTATCGATTGGCTATAAATGAAAATTCGACTTAATTATAAACCAATCGTCCTTCGATGAAAATTAAAAATATGTCTGTAATTACATAATACATAACAACACGCATTTTATCCCCGAAGGGGTATGCAGAGGCGCAACTAGGGCACCCACTTTTCGCCAAGTATGTTCCGTCCCATGATGTGATAGGGGGCGAGCCTATCGCCATATCAGGCACAAATTCCAGACTCCGGGCTGATACTGAGCAGAAAAACCCAAATATCACTTTGCCCGACCCGGGATTCGAACCCAGGACCTCAGAGCGCTATTGTACCGGACGTGCAATACAACTACGCCACCGAGGCAGTCTGTAATTTCTTCAATTATTATATTTTATAATATATTATCTCCATTTACTGACTATCACGACTTGAAGACCAAACATAGCTGCTGTTGGGGAAACTAGTGTTGTCATTCGAAAACGTTTTGCAAGCCCAAAAAAAAAGCCTCGCTCTTATAGGGACCTTGTGTAGTGTGTGGCCTTTCGTTGAAATTCATGAGCTTTTTTATTTTACTCCCTCTATCAGCCACCTAATAGAAAATCCAAACTATGTCAATGAGTCCAAACATTAATTTGAAAATCTTGTGACCTTCAAAATCATCATTAAAATAAGAAAACATCTATAAACGAAAATTAAACATCAAATTATTTTACAGGTGTGTTTAGCTACTGCAAATTATCCCGGAATACCTTACAAAACAAACTTTTTCATTAATGGATCCATACCTAATCAAAACGAAAAGGCAGCTATAGAGGCACAAAATATAAATAAAAGTGCTAACTTAAAGAGTAAGATCAAATATTAAGTTTATTTTTTTTAAATAATGTTTTATGACTATTGATTATAATATTACTAAGGTTAGAGACTACACATTCCGAGAATACTTACCATATAAATATTTACTTAGTTCGGTTCTTGTATATCAGTCGTAAAGTATTTCTAGTCACAAGTTATATACCACGTAACAAACCAAATATAACGATTACTGTTGAAAAGGTTGGTTGTAAAAAATCTCGTGGGTCCGGATTTACGCCGAAAAATCTTTGTGACACAATGATTTCTATGCGGTCGAAGCCGCGGGTACAGCTAGTTGCAAATATATTTATATGAAATATTATTCAAATTGTATCCTATTTAGTTCGAAATGCATGTTTCAGATATTTGCTACAGAAATTTTGTTGAAGAAGGTTTCATTCTAGTGGAGTAATTATTTTAGGGGTAATGTTATTTTAAGTTTCAACACCTTCATTTTTATTGAATTTGTTGTAGCAGTGATGTGCGGGATCATATTAATTTTTATCCTCGGATACCTACTGACACGGAAAGGGACACAGATTTCAACTTATTTTTCTCTTTCGGTGTTGATGCAGATGACCTTGAAACGAAAGTTCACGCTCTAAGTAACGGCTTGTTTTGTGTTGCATTATGCATTTTTTGGTGATTGTATACGTAATACCTATATTATCACCGATATTCCACGCGAGGAATAAGCAACAGTTTTGAAAAATTGTCGGTTTCCTGGGGGTTCCTGCGCATATGACACAAAAGCCTCTTATTGGATTCAAAATCTAATAATCCAAATTACAAAACTTTATTCTGAGTAATAGCTAGAATCGAAACATTTTTGTAGTTTAGTTATAAATCCTTTAGCAATACGTCGCGGCGCTGCCGCATCGTACTTATTTTGTGTAACTGGAAGATATATCTGAGCCTGAGGCGTAAATATAAAAGGCTGGGAAAGATCTAATCTATACAAATGGAAGTTTGTTTTAATTTTCAATAGCTTGTCACTAAGATTAACTTATAAACATACTTACACATCTTTTGGTATCTACATGTGTAACTGTCACTGTAATAATGTATTTTTGTTTGAATATTTATGTTTTGCAATATAAGTGCGTCAATTATGAGATTTCAATAACTAAAGTTAACATTCTGTCATTGCTACTTTACATGTAAAATTTTATACACGTTGAGATATTTACTCATTTAAAAAATCCGTCCAAGTCCCGGCAAAAGTAAGCGATACGGGTCTTTTTTCCTTCGGATATCCCCGGATTCAAATACGGATATTCAGCACATCACTAGTTTTTAGTACTAGAGAAAACTTATATCTATATGTATATAAGACAATATTATATTATTTATTCTTCTCTTAATATCTAGAAAAATAACTAAATCTTTAGTGCAATGCAAACAATTGGTTAATGTTTAGTAATATTAAATTGTTATATTTAATTCAATTACATTTAGGCATGGCCTAGATAACGTAATAATATTATCTTACGTAGAAACATAATTTTATAATTTCGGTCACACATTATTTTAAGACAAGTCAATTTTATTTCACAGCTTTCGCTTTCGATCCTATCGAATTTGATCCAATGTGGGTGAAAAGTATGTGGTGGATGTGTCTTATTTGCTTGATATGGGGTAGCGAGTTTATACTTGGCTGCCAACAGATGACCATCGCTGGGGCAGTTTCTCATTGGTACTTTAGGTAACAGATACCTTATATTCAAAAGAAATTACTATTTGTTATGACTTTGAGAAGTGACAACCTTTTTTTTTTCAGAGGTCCCAATGCTCATTCTCCTGTGTTGTACTCCATCGGCAAACTTGTTAAGTATCATTTGGGATCGGTCGCTAAGGGCTCTTTTTTGATAACATTATTTAAGATTCCAAGACTTATCCTGACATATTTACACGCAAAGTAAGTAAAATTACCGTAATTTATAAAGATCTGTGATATTATGTTATAATAATTATTTTTTAACTGTGGAAGTGTGTATAAACAAGTACAATCTTAATAGAAAGGTAATAATTATAGAAATAGTCTTACGATAAGTAGCTACATAGTGCTGCAAAAATATAGAAAAGATAATATTATAAATGCATATTAAAACCCTTTAATACAAAATATATTGCTTAATAATACTTATAATTCCAGATTATCAGCGAGAGCAGAGAAAGGATCCGAATGTGCTAAATGTGGTCTTAAATGTGGAATTTGCTGTTTCTACTGTTTGGAGAAATTTATCCGTTATCTGAACCATAATGCCTACACTATAATAACGATTGAAAGGTGTCACTTCTGTAAAGCTGCTGCCAGGGTGAGTATGACATAAACAGTACTGGCCGAATAGTCTGACGCCTGCGAGAGACAACCTAGTTAAGCACCATCGCTTTACATAATGTGCTCGTATTTATTTATTTCTTGCCAAGACAAAATGTACTAGTGTAGTACTTAAATGACGCGAGGCTCCGTGCGGGTCAAAAAAAATTAATATGAGATCCCGGCGGAAAAAAAGGCCTGATTTTAACAGGTTCGTAGGTAGTATGCCAAAAATAGACCTCTCCAAGGTACCGCGCGAGGTGGTTGCTCAATTCATCTCCCTGCCCTTCGCCCCTAATGTCGCCACTGATTTTAACTATATATACACTAGGCAATGTGATGGCAGGTTATTGCACGCATGGATGTATTTTTCATGTTAAAGGCGTTCAGCACGATAGTGAACAACGCGCTGCAGGTCGCCACGATCAACAGCGTCGGCGACTTCATCCTATTCCTTGGAAAGTGTATAGTGACCGCGGTGTCGGGTATCGTGGGCCTGCTGCTGCTCAAACGGAACACCGACTTGCACTTCTACGCTGTTCCGACGCTCGTTATATGCATTTACTCGTTCTTCATCGCACACTGCATACTGTCCTTGTATGAGGTAAGTTACATTCGTAATTGATATCCTTAATTTGACTGTTTTTGGAACTGCCTTGATATATTAGCTACACCAAAGTATACTCGTTGGTAGTAATAGTTATAGTGAACTACAAAAGCAAATAATTTTAGGAATGATTATTTTGTGATCCCGTTGTCTACGCGTCATCACAGAGATTTTTATAACAACTATAACCACATATAATTTTGTAGATGGTGGTAGACTCGTTATTCTTGTGTGTCTGTGAAGACCGCAATTTGAATGGAGCTGAAGGTAAATGGAAAAGTTCAAGATTGGCTGAGCTCGGTGGCCACAAAATAGATAAACAAGACGAGCAAGATGGAGGGGAGTTGCAGGACCTGCAGGAGAAGTACTAACATCGCCCATTTTGCATGGCGCTTCCTTTTGGCATGGGTTGCAAGGATGTTGTGGAGAGTACTAACAATATTGGTTATAGATAATGTCATCCACAAAACGCGCCCTACTACTTTGTCTAATTACTTGTAAGTGATTAGAGTGGCCCCATAGTGCTCCGGCGCAATGTTAGTCTGTGTGAGCATTAAAAAAGATCGATAAATAATTGCATAAATATACAAAGATATGAGTAAGCATATAGAATCTTTATATTGTACAATGTGCATAGGTATGTTTGTAGCCGTGACGGCACTCCCGTATAAACCGCATGGTAATTTCCAACGTGAGAAATGCGAATTTTTTTTTGATATGCTTGAGTTACTATCTATTCTAAACAATTTAAATAACATATTATTACATATCGGGTTTTTAAGTATAACTTATTTATCTTAAGTTGAGACATTATAAAAAATAAAACCGTTTTGAAACACCAAGAATAAATTAACATTATATATGGGTTACTAAGAAACTATTAAAAGGTACGAGCTATCTAATTTGCTTTGTTAGTCATGTCATTGTGTTTGAATTAGCTCATTAAATAAATATTGAAGTCAGTGCTGTATTTAAATAATGTTTAATTATCTTGTATATATTATCAAAATATTTTATTTTGTTTTTGGTGGTTTTTAAGGCTGTTTAATGTTTTGTTAGTATGTTTTTATTTTGCGTTTTTTTATTAATCTATATTAATATTATAAGAGGAAAAGTTGGTAACTTTGTTTGTAGGGGCTAATATCTGGAACTGTTGAACTGATTTAGATAATTCTTCCACTGATAGGAAGCTACATTACTTCTGGTGCTATAGGCTACTTTTTATCCCGGAAAAATATAATCACTCAGGCGGAACCGCGCCCAAAATTTTGTAAGAAATAAAAATAATAAGAGAAGAATAAGTCCAAGAGAGTCATTAATATCCTTTTTGATTGAGAAATTATCTGAATCATCAAAGTTCAATATCCAACAGCAATACTCTTAAGGCGATACCTCAAGGTCCATTTTCATACATTTTGTTTCACCTTTAATCTGGGTAACTAAACAAGTATTGGCAAGTAAAGAATTTAAATTCACGTCTAGTTAGTGATTAGTTCTCGCAGTTGAAAGAAAAACGTAAAAATAATTAATAATCATGGATATTTCGGCCTTTAAAATTTAATATGACGAAATTTTAAAGGCGAAACGATTAAAGGTGAAACAAAATGTATGAAAATGGACCTTGAGGTATCGCCTTAATATAAGACATCGAAGCTGTACCGAACCTAAGAAAAAAAGAATTTAGAAATTTGGTCTAAATGAAATTTACACATTCGTACATAGAACCTCCCTCTTTTTTGAAGTTAGTAAAAAATTACAATACGTAAATAATAACAAAACATTAAGTAAAGCAACTTTAGTGACGAATGAGGGGCATACTAATGTGCATTGAACCGTTGACGGCTAACTGATGCTTGGATCAGTCGCCTTAACCCACGAGAACCCGAAATACCCCCGTTCAAAATGCGGCGGGGCACATTTTCGTGAATGGCATTATCTATACTGTATTTAGCATAGAATAGCATGTAATATGGCGGAGTGGCGAACCCTCCATGTACAGATGCAATTTCTAAAACCTAACTACAATGGTTTCATAAAGTTAGCTTTCAATCAAGCTGGTCTTTGTATTCTACGTTCCCTGCTTATGTGTTTCATGTGGTAATTGATATAAGAATATTAAAATTTTTAAGCTTAAATGAAGTTCTATATTGCAAGGATTTTTGTAGAAACCGAAGATTATCTTCTTCGGGTAGCAGCCAAATTCTAATGTTTGTGCTTAGATTTAACGCGTGGAGTTTTTAATTGTTCATGAGTGCTTCTTGTAATTGAAATTAGATATTATCTAATGTTTGGTTGTAATGTAATTTACGAGTGAAAAAAACTATAGAAATCGATTTTAGGGTATTTTCGTACGGATCCGGCTTGTGATTTTAGAATATTTGATATGAGTAATGAGTATATATTGTTTTTGCATGGTCTCATTAGTTTTTGTGTGTTATTGTTTAAACAAAATAGTTATTTAAGACTGTTGTGTATTTAAATAGAACTTTCGGACAACGTAGGTAATCAGTGTATCATCTGGAGTGAAGCATTTTTTGTTTTTGTATAGAATCACTTCTGTGCATGGCAAAAGCAACTTATACTCCTACTTCATATTTGAAATATGATTCGCTGTTTAATATTAAACCAACATTAGTGATGTTTTTTATATTAATTGTTTTGCGTTATTTATGCTTTTGCGTATTTATTTTTATTATCAGCCACAAGATGTTTATTTCCGCAATATAGGCCTTACCCAAAGCTTTGTGAAATGTGCTAAAGTTGATGAAGGTAAAATATTTTTAATAGACAATAGTGTCGTACAGTTACCTAAGGTTTGTAATTCGTGTGGCTATCCCCTTCAGTGGAAGGGGACTATTTTTTTAATGTGGTATACATTAAACAAATAGTCCCCTTGTCTTATCAAACATACAGTAACAACCTATTTTTATAACCTTGATAAGAAAATACTGGGAGTTGAATTTGTAATATTATTATCTATCTACATGTTTGAGAGTTCTATTGGTAATATTGAGCGAAATTTGTCGTGATAATAGGTGTTATAATACACCTGATGTGCCTTAGTATTGTGTATAAACATACATGATCGTATCCGACAAGTTAAACACAACATTGCGTTATGTTTACAGGTAAATACGTCCAGACAAGGAGAACTTCTTGATATTATTATATTTTATATACACAATTTTAATACGCACAGACTTTCAATTTGATTGTTATTACACAAACTATGAATCATTACTCTGTTGATTCTCATTATTTTGTAATGAAGTAAGTTATCTAGAATGTAAGGAGTAATGTTATTTCATCTTTATATTTTTTATATAGATATAGAACGCATTTCATGCATAATTTGAATAGAAATAATCTTTGAATATTTACAGATTTTAAGATGAGTTTATATATAGATGACAATATTTTGTTATTTAAAGGGAATCTCTTTATAATAATATGTTTTATTAAATATATTCAAGCACAAAATTGTGCTCAAAAAACAGAATTGAAGATTGATTTCAGCATTGCATAATATTACTATGTCAGTAACATTATTGAAATAAGGTTCAAAATATTGTGTTTAGTTTTTACTAAAATAGAATGTGAAACTTTTACTAATTTATTATATGTACAACCACTTTACAGTTGTAAACTTTATTTCATTAGTCTTAAGTTTTGAAGTACAATTATTTAAGTTTTTTTTATGCTTAACTTAATTTGGAAAATATATTTTAATCCAATCGTATTGTATTAAACAATATTTTTTAATCTCAATTAATTCTCCAAGCTATCATTTACATACACGAAATATATTATTTATTTTTGCATGACTCGATATTTTAGATTCATGTCTGTTTTCTCAGTCCTCGTGTCTCAAAAAAGGCTAGTTATAATCATATTTAGAATAATTAAAATTAAAGACTATAAGATATATAACTTATTAAGATATGGAACAAGTTGGTATCAACCTAGATAAACAGGCAGTTGTAAGGTAAATGGGAGTAATGAACATAAACAACAATCTATGCGTTCGTACCGTCCAAGCAGTAAAAGCAAACTGAATTTTGCTGTTATTTGAACGCTTTTTTTAGCTCAATACCTCGCAACTAATTATATATGTTGTTATTTTTCTGATACTAATACGTGTTTCGGGATACAGCTAGAGGTAATCGATTAGGCACAAGTTACAGGATCTATTAATAAAATATCGTAATTATATGACCAATCAATTATTTTGTTGCATTCTCTTGGCCTTTAGATGGATTTAAGCGCAGACGCGAACGCTTTTTTGAAATACGAGGTAGAGAAACAAATATTAGAAGAGTTAAATACATAATGAAATCGTTTTGTTTTATGTGCAATATAAATCTTTCCATATTTTTATTCCCTTGTTGTGGAACAGCATTTTGTGTTATATTTCTAGAAAATATACATTTTATTAAATTTAGAAATGAATTGTACATCGTGATGGTTGTTTATTTCAATGTTCTCAGTATTCTTATTGCACAAAATTGTATTGTTATTTGTCTCAAATCGTGAACTTTAAGACAGCACCTTTATGCATTTATGACATTCTTGTAACATTAGAAATTATTTTTGGAGTGTTCTTCCACTTTATATTTTGTTATAAGAATAAAAATCATTTATACAAATGCTTATTTATATTTATTTCAATATAAAAACAATCCTTTTACTTTTTCCCAGGTTTTTTCTTTTTGAATTGTTTTCGTTTCTTAATTTGATCAGAAATGGCTTTTGATTTCGCCTTTAGTTGTTTTCTTCTGATTACTTTGTCAGGTCTAGTTTTTGTAATCTTCTTCGTAAATACTGGTTTCTCAATAGCATCATCACTTTCTTCAATTTTAGGCGGGGATTCTAACTCTTCTGTAAATAAGTTTATACAAATTATATTATGATTTTCATTAAGTTAATTTTTTATTGCCTTTGAAGTTTAAGAGACAAGAGCATCCATTTTTAGATATTTTTAAATTTAAGTGACATACAGCAACAAAGGTATGAATATTATATGTATAAATATAATATTAATAGATATATTTATTTATTTATTTATTTATTTAACACAAAACAGGTTACAACTAAAAATACACCAATTATTGATTACAAAATATGCTTACTTCTAATCTATTAATTAATATATTAATAGATCCATATTCAGAGTCATATATTTATAATACTAAGCCTACAACACACTGTATAACAACATACCCTTAATCACAACTTCGTGAGCTTTCCTCATCGGGTCTCCTTTGAAGAAGTCTGCACCTTCAATATCTGGGTAACCAGTTTCCGGCTTAGTGGCTTCATAAACCACTTTCTTCTCAATCCTCCTCTCATATTTATTAGCAGCTTTTTTAGAGAATGCTTGTCTCAATTTTGCAGGACTAACATACTTTGGGTTTTCCCATAATGTCACACCACCAAAAGACCCAGAAAATATTTTTACCTGAAAAATAAAATTTTAAATAGTAAAAATAATTGAGGTCAAAATCAAGAATAGGAAAGAATGACATACAATTAGTCATTTTTTAATAAAACACAATAACTTTTCAAGATCTTATGAGATTGTAAGTCCTGTACGGTTCTGGTTCTTGTACATACAAGATTTTATCATAATATAGGCTGCGAACTATAATTATGTATTGCGCTTGGAAGCATTTCAGATAAGATTTTTTATAATCCAGTACTAAAAAGAAACAATATTCAATTTCAAAGAAATAATCCCTGATAATTTTTAGTAAGGAAATCTGTTTCTTTTCATAATATCATCGATTACAAATGCAAGGCAATTGCTGCAGTTCCTGCATAACACATCAGATCCATTCAAGATTTTGTTGAAACAATACTTTTTTATCAATGCACTTACAGAGATTAATTTCTTTTCATAATTAACCAACAATTACACATTGATAACCATAAATGATTCAGATGCAGTCTTGAAATCTCATTCATTATCTCAGTCAAAATGATCGCTATTTCAAATGAGATCTTTAAACAAAATTGAGTTTCATAAAATAGTCCAATATGTTGACTTGGCATTGCTTAGTTGTCACATAGTATGACTTGCCAACTAGCCTTATAATGCAACATTAACATTATAAATAATTATCTCGTTTTTTTTCGACCCGAGGTTGTCAAAGGTTATTGACGTGTTCTTGTCGGTCGTGGTAAAGATATTATCTTTCTATTTTCTACCCTCTTTTTTTTTTTTTTTTTTTTTTTTGTTTTTTGTTCGCTTCATTTGGTAAGTCATCTTTTGAATATTTAATAGTTACTTTTTTGTTTGTCCCCTTTACAATATGGATGTTTGTGAAGACGAGCCTCCTGATGGGGGAGGTGGGATCAACCCTGCCATTGTTGCTTCCATATCCTCTAATACACTTGTTAAAAAAGCTTCTAAACGTCCTAATATAGATCCTGGTATTTCTAACATTATTTCAAAAAAGAACATCTCTCCCGCTTTGTCCATCCAAGATAGTTATACATGCCCCGACTTCGATGACATTTTTTTTTACTCTGATTTAGAAGATAAAGGCCCCTTCTTAGTCCATATTTCACATGAAGCAGACTCCGTCATACAACCTCTCAAGTTGGCTAAAATATTGTTTGAAGGAAAAGTCCCTGATATTGTTCAGGGGAGCATTAAACCTGTGGGTCGTGGTAAGATTTCGGTTCTGTTCAACTCTGCCGAATCGGCTAATAATTTGATTAAGTCCCAGTTAATCTCTACTAACAAATTAACTGCCTCAATTCCAAAATACCATATTTCACGTATGGGCATAGTCAAAAACATTCCCACGGACTGGTCTATGGACGAGTTTATTTCGGGGTTGCATTACCCTGACCACTGTGGTAAAGTTATTAAAGCCCGCCGCCTTAATAAGAAAGTTATTAAAAATGGCGTCACCGAGTGGGTCCCTTCTACTACAGTAGTTTTAACTTTCAGAGGCCATTCTCTCCCTGATAGAGTTTTTTGTTTTTATTCCTCCTTGCCGGTATCGCTTTACCTCCTCCCCACTATTCAGTGTCGGCAATGCTGTCGTTTTGGCCACGTTGCTTCACAGTGCCGATCCCAGCCTAGGTGTTATCGTTGTGCCCAGCCACACAGAGGCAACACTTGTTCTGTCCCTGATAGTCAAGCTACTTGTCTTTTCTGCTCTGGTTGTCATATGGCTACCTTCCCCAATTGTCCAGAACACTCTCGTCAAAAGTCAATCAAAATGGTAATGTCTGAAGAAAATATCTCGTTTTCAGAAGCTGCCTTAAGATTCCGCCCAGTACGTAAGTCGTTTGTTGAAATTGCTTCCTCCCAAGGTTCCGCCTCTCATATTAATATTTCCTCTCCTCCCTCTCAATCATCTCCTCCCGTCTCCCATAAAAAGACTGTTTTAGTTGAACGTCGTCCAAGAGTTTCTCTTAATAAAGGATATGATTCCCACGCCCATACGTTATTAACCCAAGATCCAAAATCCTCCCAGCCCAATGGTTGTGCTCTTTCCCCTCCGCCTACGCTTGATAATTCCTCTCCTCCCAACCCTTTACGCTCTTCTCCATCCCCTAATGATAATTTATTACAGTTATTGCTCTCTATTCTTTTCAATGTTACTTGTAAATTTAGTGATGCCCTTCCCCCTAACGTCGTCTCTGTCCTTCAGCAACTTTTTTCTGAATTTAACTTCCTAAATGGCTCACAGTCTACTACAATGGAACTGTAGGAATATAAAAAATAAAAAACATGATCTCTTATACCTTTTAAATCGATATAGTCCAATTGTATTTGCCATATCTGAGACATGGCTAAAGCCGGGCTCACCTTTTAGGGTTGCCGGTTATTGCTGTCTCAGAGATGACCGTCCTGACGGTTTTGCTGGTTGTGCTCTTCTCATAAAAAGGTCTACCATATATTCCCAGATTCCTCTTCCTACTTTTAATTCTTCGTTGCATGTTGTTGCGGCTAGAGTTTTTAATACTTCCTTCATCTCCATCTATATTCCTCACCCTAGTCCCCAGCTAATTCTTGATTTGCGCAGTATTTTAATGGCTATTCCTCCACCTCTATTTATTATGGGGGATTTCAATTGCCACCACACCCTGTGGGGTTCCAATCACAATGGTCCTTGTTCTGCTCTACTTCTCGACCTATTTGATGATCTTAACGTATGCTTACTTAATGACGGTTCTTCAACAAGGCAAGTTTCGCCCACTCAAAATTCCAGTCCAGTTGATCTCACACTTGCATCTCCCAATTTATGCCCTTCCTTATCATGGTCCCCTCTCTTGCATTCCTATGGAAGTGATCATTTTCCTGTGCTTTCTTTATGGCAATGCTTTCTTCCTCCTAGCCTGAGTTACTCCCCCCTCTTAAAATACAGATTGTCGAAAGCAGACTGGGATAAATATAGCTTTAACTTAGATTTAAAAATTAGTTCTCTCCAATCCGCCTGTTGTAGTAACCTTTTTTCTGTTTATGACGATTTTATACTGGCTATCATATCTGCGGCCAATCTATCTATTCCTATTAAAAACTCTGCCTCAGGTAAACCCTCTTCTCCTCCATGGTGGGATGTTGATTGCACCAATGCTGTCCATGCACGTAACACAGCGGAAACCAATTATGCATCAAATCTTACCATGCCAAATTTTTTAAATTTTAAGAAAATTACCGCTAGATGTAAAAGACTTTTAGCTAAAAAAAAGGCTCAGGGTTGGTCAATTTTTTGTAAGTCACTTTCACCTCGATCTCCTCCTTCCCTGGTGTGGAAAAAAATGAGAATTTATCGTAAGTCCCAATCGAATCTCTCCAACATCCCTTCTAATGATTATAATCTCTGGTTACCGGATTTTATGAATAGTTTTGCCCCTGATTTCGTTCCCTTCGAAGATTTCTTCCCGCCTGTCCTTCCTTCTTGTTCTCTTGACAAGATGAATGACCCATTCTCACCAGCAGAATTTCACTGTGCTCTCTTAAACCTCAGGGATTCTTCCCCTGGCATTGATGGTATTCCATATTCATTTATAAGTAAATCTTCACATTCTGCCAAATTATTTTATTTAAATATTATAAACACCATATTTATTAATGGCTCCCTCCCTAACAGCTGGAAGTCACAGATTGTTATTCCAATTTTAAAGCCGGGTAAAATCCAAACTTTGCGTCATCCTACAGACCAATTGCCCTCTCTTCTGCCCTATGTAAAATTATGGAAATCCTCGTTAAAAATAGACTAGATTGGATTTTGGAAAACAAAGGCCTCCTATCTAACTCTCAATTCGGATTTAGACGCGGTATGAGCACGTTGGATAACTTGAGCATTCTCACATCCGATATTCGCTTAGCCTTCTCGCGGAATGAAAATGTTGTTGGCGTTTTCGTGGATATTTCCGCCGCTTATGATAACGTTCATCTTCCGTTACTCAGGCAAAAAATGCTTAATCTGAGTATTCCACCGAGGATGATCAATTTCATTTGCAATCTTTTCATGGGCCGCTCTGTTATCTTCCGGGTACTCAACTCCAACTTCCCTCCAAGATTGGTTTGGAAAGGTCTTCCTCAAGGTTCTGTCCTGAGTCCTATTTTATACAACTTATATACTTCAGATCTTGATTTGTCTGTCAACTCTTTTTGTAACATTCTTCAATATGCCGATGATATTGTTTTATATTCTTGCAATAAATCTTTTGAATCTGCTTCTGACAGTCTAAATTCTGCTCTTTATTATCTAAACGTTTGGTTAAAAGATCATCACCTTTCCCTGTCCATCCCAAAATGCGTGGGTGTTGCCTTTTCGCGGAAGAGATCTATTCCTTCCATCACTCTGTCTGTGGATGACCAATTGATTGAGATGCACGGTCAGGTTAAGTTCTTAGGGGTCATTTTGGATTCTAAACTTACTGGTGTTCCTCATTTAAAATTTATCTCGAATAAATGTGAAAAGGGTATAAACGTACTCAGAGCTCTTTCTGGCGTCCGCTGGGGCTCCCATCCCTACAATCAAAAACTCCTTTATAACGCAATTGTCCGTAGTCATTTTGATTATGGCTGTTTTGTTCTCGAACCCTGCAATAAATTAGCCTTAAGTTTTTTAGATAAATTGCAATCCAAGTGCCTCCGCATAATATCTGGTGCTATGAAATCCTCTCCTATCAATGCCCTGCAAGTAGAATGTCTGGAACCCCCTTTGGCTCTTCGGAGGCAATATCTCTGCGACCGCTATTTCATCAACACCCTTCAAAAATCTTCTCATCCTCTCCATAATAAACTTCTTTCTCTTTCCCTCCTAGTTGAAGAACCTGGTTACTGGTCTCACAAATCTCCTCCCCCTCTTATTAAATCTTTCAAAAAGTTCTCCAATGGCTCTATTGTTGCCTTTCAAACAAATCGCTTCTTTCTTTACTCCTTTGACTTTGACTCCCTTATATTTAAACCTAAAGTTGTTCTAAACTTTGGAATCTCCAAAGGTGATCTCGAAGCTCAAAGGAATTTTTCCAGAATTCTTTCTGAGTTATGGAGTGATTGGACCCCCATTTTTACTGATGCGTCTAAACTCTCTGATAGGGATTTTGTTGGTGCTGCGGTGTGGATCCCGAAATATAATATAATTTTAGATTTTAAATGCCCCCCTCAAACATCAATTTTTTCTGGTGAAGCTATTGCAATTTTGGAAGCTGTTTCATTTGTACATTCGCATGCTTTAAATAAAAGTCTAATTCTCACTGACTCCTTAAGTTTATTACAGGACATCATTAAGTCTCCCTTTCACAGTGGGACTTTTATCTTTCTCTTAAAATTAAAGAGGCCCTAAAGCAATGTTTTTTAGCTGGTATAGAGGTAGTACTAGCGTGGATTCCCAGCCATTGTGGTATATCCGGTAATGAAACCGTAGATTTATGTGCTCGTAATGCAGTCTCCTCTGGTAATGTTATTTACAGGCACGTTTTTACACGAGATCTTAAAAGCAACACCAAATCAGACCTAATAAACTCTTGGAATATTCTCTGGCAGTCCTCCAGATTAGTGAAAGGAATCAGTTATGGCTCTATACAACCTTCTCTTCCCACGAAACCCTGGTTCTTTAAATTTCGAAACTTCAGCAAAAAGTAACCACGGCCATTATTCGCCTACGCTTAGGGCATATATGTTCTCCTGTCTTTCTTGCTAAAATTCGCGTCCGTGATCATTCCCTCTGTGAGTGTGGATTAGATGAAGGATCCCTGGAACACCTTTTCTTTGATTGCCCAAGAATCCCATTTCCTATATATGACATACTCCCTGCTGATTTTCCCCGCCCATTAAACATTAAATATTTATTAATTAGTGATTTCCACAAAAATTTGAGATTACTTTCTAAATTCATTAAAATGAATAATCTTTACCTTTAACTTATATGCCATTACTCATTTATCGTTCCGTTTATCCTTGCCCTATTCTCTTTTTATTTAAACCGTATTTGTTTTCCTTCCTCCTTTTCCTTTCCTCTTCCTTTCTGTATTCTCAGCTTCATTATTTTCCAATTAATAACCTATTTTCCATACCATCTCTTATGTATAATTTTAGACTCTTATGTTGCCTCTGCTTGTGCTCTCTGCTATTCTTCGTTTCTGAGCTTCATAGATGTCTTTTTTAAAAAAAAAAAAAAAAAAAAAAAAAAAAAAAAAAAAAAAAAAAAAAACTATTATGTCCGCTTTCTAGTTTATTGGTCTCTGGTCCGCTCCTGTAATTTCGTGTGCTTGGTTCTCAGAGCTTGGTTCTATATCGTTGCTGCAGTCTTCTTTAATGTCAAATGTGTTATGCCAATTGCTGTTTAACGTAGGTGTCTTTTTGTGCGGTTAACTTCGGGTCGAAAGTTTTTTTAAACTCATTTTATAATTACTTACTTCTACCTACTCGACATTGGCAAAATCACCGATAAAACGATGGAGCCATTTTTATTTTAAAAGAAGAAGAAGAAGAAATAATTATCTCCTTGAATTATTTAATTATCAAAGAACTTGCCCATTATGTCTTAAACCATTAAAAATCAGGCAGAATTACTTACTGGATTTAATACAAATCTAGGCCCAATTTCAGCCAAGGCACCATCTTCAGACAAAATCTGATAATTTCTAAACCATACTCTATTGTCCAAAATCATGAAAGTGTAAACATGGTCAAAAAATGGCTGACTTTTTGGATGATGATTAGGCACTCCAAATATTTGGATGAGCATCTCTTTTAGCAGACCATAATGAGGATCTTTAGTAAACTGAGGATCAAATGATAATAATGGTCTTGACCCTCTCAAGCAATTACCAGTCATTTTAAGTTCTCCCATGGTGTATACTGTAAGAGAAACATGGAATAAAAAAATTAGTATCCTCTAATTAGCAATAAATATTGAGGAGCCTACTAGTTGGTAATTACCAATAATTATATTAAAAAGCTTCTGGAAATGGTCAATTGTTATGACAATTTGCAAAAAAATATTACCATTAGCATATCTTAAACACACCTTATAAATATTATTATATATTATTTGGAAACTTGAATTAATTACAACTACACATAAAATTTATACATACTATTCTCAACCAAAAACTTCACACTTGGTCCATTGGGTACATTGGCCACCCACATATATAAATCCCGCATCTTTCTTCCCTCAAAAAGAATACATTTGTTACAATTTTTCATCTCGCTAATTTCATTGACCACATATAAATTTTTGCTTCTTTCCATTTTTGATTCAGATTTGTGATGTGGCATCAAAGTTTTTATATCTTCCATCAAATGTCGATGACGATGATTGATTCCTCTTGCAGCAAACACCAAAACTCTTTGTCTGTTTATCCATTTCGGCTGAAGCAAAATAATTGTTATGAGTAGTTTAATATGTATACCAAGAGTTTCAGTTAATGGCTCTGTTTGAGTAATTTTTTGCTGGTATAAAATGTAGTTAATTTATACTACTGTATGTAAAGACCTCCATGATGTATAGATAGATTTTGCCAAAACCGGTACATGTGTTTCAGTGATGATCTTCGTTAACAAATTACGTACAAATAATATCAATATACAAGTTCTGGTACTTTCTGTTATGGTTTAAATATTATATAATATATTTAACCACAAGAATGTTTTAGGGTGTTATAATGTTATTTGTCATGTATATCGTGTCTATAGCCCATATAAACTTATTACGTGGATTAGGTTAAAAGGGGTTGTTTAAAATATTAGAGGTTATTTTTATTTACAATTATAGGCATGATCTTGAAAAGAAAAAATAAATAGTTAATGAAAAGTTTATACAAAAATGTATATCAATTTGAGAAGCATGTTCTTATAATTAAGGTATATGGTATTAATGAAGTTCTACTGGACTTACCTGCTTAGGTGCTGGATCATCAGACATACGTGTTGGTGGTAGTCTAACAACATTTTCAACTTCTTTAGTAACCTGTGGATTAACGGTCTTTTTCTTTTTGTCTGTTTTAGGCTTAACTTTCACCATTTCTTATATTTTTTTCGATTTTGTTCAATTTCAAGAAAAAAATTAGGTTAAGTTTGTGTTGACGGACTTTAGTAACATACGACACAGAGAGAATAATACATGTGTCCGGCCCCGGTGTCCAGTGATGAGTGATGCCAGATAGTTATTTTGTTATACCCCAAAATTTTATTACACGCAAAAAACAACTTTTTCAAAGAAAATCTCACTGAAAAGTTCTAAGTTTTGTAGGTAAAATTAAATTTCACACTTTCATTCCGAAGGATTAACATATCTTCGGACTAAAAGTGTGAGAGTGCATTTTTTTTCCCCAAAAGGACCTTCGAATATTTTGTAATCCAAAACTGTTGTCTTTTTTGTATAGATATGTAAAAAATATGTGAGGAGTAGTTTTGTAACAGAAGTATACACACTATTTCAATTTTTTTTCGTAAAGCTGTTATCTCAAGTAAATAAACAAATAAAATTTTTCTCCCATAACGCGTAAAGCTCCCCAATTAGGGGAAAAACTCACACTTTGGTATCACTACATATGGCTTTAGGTCGGGCATATACGGCCGCAATTACATCTGAATTCAGAATCTAAAAAAATGGACGGTTGGCTAACACTTATTACACTTACATGTAATTATAATAAGAATGTATTATATATATAATATATAATAAAGGATACATATTTTTTTTTATTCTGTAAAAATAAAGTGTACTTAATATGTAGCGCTTTCAATATTTTTAGATAGGTAACCTCAGATTGTATGGAATCCGGAGCGTTTGATTCTGTATACCGTTTTTAAATTTTCGGATGTATACGATTTCATAAATCCGATTTTGTTAAGAGTTTTGAGTTTTAGACAAGCACGTTTTCCTTTATATAAACGTTTATCTAAATAAAGAGGCTACGAGCAGATATTTAAACCTACCAACTGAAATATATTTTACTAGGTGTGGCTCGCGACTTTCTTTGTCGGAAAGGCATTTAATGACCCACTAAAAGCAATATAAAATAGGCGTTCTATTGAAAAAATATCATAATATTTAGATTTTGCTAATTGTGGTCTCTCTGTGTGCAAAATGTTCTCTGAAACCATCGGCTTTTGGGTTCATTTCTGGCAAATTTCTCGACATTTTCAGATTTTTTTGCATTAATATTGTACCTATGTTTAAACCTTGTAGAATTTAGATGAACACAGTCACAAAGTAAACAGAAAAAAGTAATTACCTAATGATATTTTCATATTATAGGTACCTATTCCACATATAACAGCTTCAATCGATATCTTGATCCCTGGCCATAATTTTAGTGTCAAATGTGGTTTTAAAGTCATTGAGGGCTCTGATAACTATTGTACTGCATAAAGCTAGATGCACACTACAAGTTTCTTTACTGCATGGCTAAAAAAAACGCTTCACTATAGAGTGCTTACCAATTTTTATAATTTAGAATGAAAATGAGATAAATATTGTATTGAAACAAAGACATTTAAACAAAAAAGGTATTGTTAAGAACCTTCAAAAATCGTCATAAAACTGTTTACGCGGTATGTAGCGCGTACTAGTTGATTTTCAAATAAGTTTAGATATCACTCGAAAAAATGCCGCAGGTTTTTTACCGCATGCTGAAAAAACCTATAGTGCGCAGCTAGCTTTAGCTCTAGTAATTGGATTGTTGAGTGTTACATAGTGTTACATAATATTTAATTGACATGACGAAATCGTCGTTATCTGTATGTTTGGCTTTTTCCAACATAATTCTACGTATGATGGACGCTTTCTGACGATTCGATTCTTCTTAATAAAATTTACTATTAAATCTCGAGATATATTAGCTCTACACTTTCAATAAAGTTTAGTGGATTAGCCAAATCTACACTTTGTCGTATTACGCATAACCGTATACCTATACTTCCATAATAACCATAATTATAATTTGATATACATAGAACTGTAAAGGTGTATAAGTGTTTGATAGTGAGACTTATTTTTTGTGATGTGCATCATTGAACTCATAGCCTGATATCTCTATACATGCGTCCATTTTAATTTAATGCGCATAAAATCCAAGTGTTTTTATTAATACCTACTGTATACAATTCGGGTAAAACGAAAGTGTTTTTTCTTTAATCGTTATGTCAATTATGTTTCGAAAATTAGGGATTCTCATTAAATCTATTGAAAAAAATAACATTCGTGAAAAAGTGAGATGTGCATCGACACTACCGCAATTGTCTTCGGTGAGATTATAATGATAATAATAATAGTACTTAAGGTCAGAGGGCTCTATTCCATGGTCGATAGCCAGAGGTCCTAGCGTGAGCGTGTGGTGGCTCACTTCTGTGAGGTGGTCATCTTGCAGAGAGAGAGTGGCGAGATGGATCGGGAGCGTGAGCATCCCTCCCGCCGCTAGAGGAGACATAGGAAGAGCCGGGTGGATGAGTGACCGCGTCTCGCGCCATGTCGATAGTGGCTAAGATCCCCATGACCTCTCTGATGATGTCAGACCTGTTTATCCAGGTTATCTGACTGCCTTCTTGCTACATGTATAAAGTACGAGAGGATCCGCTGGTAGCAGATTGTGGAGAGTCTGGTTTTAATCTTAAGCTGGCTGAGTATGGATACATTAGTTCACTGTTGTTCACGGTATGCGCAACATTCTTCTCCAGCACTACACTTCAAATCCCAAGGGCACACACCTCTGACTTTTCTAAAAAATCATGTGTGTATTCTTTGTGAATTTATCGTTCGCTTTAACGGTGAAGGAAAACATCGTGAGGAAACCTGCACATCTGAGAAGTTCTCTATAGGAATTTCGAAGGCGTGTGAAGTCTACCAATCCGCACTAGGCCAGCGTGGTGGACTAAGGCCTAATCCCTCTCAGTAGTAGAGGAGGCCCGTGCTTAGCAGTGGGCAAGTATATAATACAGGGCTAATATTATTATTATTATTTATTACTACACTTCAAATGCAAGTCAATCTTTTTCCTGTCTATGGCGCGGTTCGTCCAGGATTCGGATACGTACGTACGTATAAAAATATAAAACGAGAAACGCGAAATAAAATGAGACTGGTACGAACATTGGTTCGTACCAGTCTCATTTTATTTCGCGTTCAGCTCTTTGTAGCAAACGAGGCTTCGCCCTAGGTCCCACATAATGCTTTAACAAATTCAGAGTGGTTTTAGCATCAGCTTATTTTTTAGGTCGTAGCTACCATAGGACATCTTTCGGATGTCTCGACTTGACGGATGTCTTTATAAGAGATTTCGTACTTTAAAATCAAGTAAACAACAAACTAAACGCTTTAGCCAGAGTTATTGTGCATATAGACATAATAACATAAATGTCAAAGCAGATTCCATTAGTGATGTTTTAATAATGTCTAATTTAAAACTGGTATTCAAAGTTTTGTGGATTGTGGTGGGTTTTAGTTTTTGTTTAAAAAGAAATAACTTTACGTTAGTCAATTATGTAAGTAATATTTAAATAAAAATACGGTCATTTTGACATTGCGTTACTAAATGAAACCACATACTCGTCTTCACCTTTGCTGTCATTGTGCCCAAAATCACCCATTACTAATATTTTCGCGAAAAATCCTGGTTTTAGGTTTCTGATTTTTTGATCAATTTGTAGTTTAAGAAAGGTTCTCTACTGAATTTTAAATGATATTAAAATAGTAGACGAAGCATTGCTGTGATAACAAGTCTGTTTCTCAGCTTTGTTTATCTGACAGACAACTAGGATTCAAGTTGTATCTCAGTATTAGCCAATCACAACAGCCCTATGTCTACGCACTGCGAAGGTTGCCATGCCGTCAGGACTGAAAAACAGACTTGTTAGGACAGCAAGATAGAGCTTAGATAAATAACGTCTATGAATAAGGGGGTAAGGCTGAACCATATCTTCCGTATGGAATACTTACCGGGAATCCCCTTGCTAAAGTACTTACATTTTTTTAAAGAAGACGTTCCGTCCTGTGGCATACTGCATAAATTCGAAAATAAATTACGACATTTGCATCTGCATAAAATCCGAATTAATGAACGCGGCTATGAATGAAGGTGTCAAAATTAATGCGGTAATTACAATGACTAAATATAAAGAGGACAGGCCTCAAAAGTTAACTATATGAATAAGTTATATTTATGTTAGGGAAATCGACGCAGAATTGTCAATATATATGTCTATCTCTTTTACTTAAAGCTTATTTGGAACGCAACAAAAAAAGACAAAAATAATTGCTTTCTTCGAATATGGCACTATTTCGTTGACTTCAACACACTGGGACCGCCTTGCGGCAGAAACGCCATTTATTGCAGCCCAGTCAGCAAGTACATGTAGTGTCAGACGATGTAAACAAATCTTCATAAATATTGAATTTAAAGTAATATAATCATATTCTCAATTGTTCAGTGTGTTTATTAGTGTATTTGTTAAGTTTCGAAAATAACTCAGTGTTGAGTAAAAGGATGCAAATCAAATTCACGCAAGAAAGACCCCGAAATATCTTTTCATAGGTTAGTAACTGTTTTTACCGAAAATTAGTAAATATCTTTGTATATTTACTTTTTGGATGTGTTTTTATCAATTAAAATTATATGTGGATCTTGTTTGATAAGCTTTGAACCCTTTTAGGCGTGATTTATATCCATTAAAATCATTATGTTGTTTACACACGAGCTTAGGGATGGGTAGATTTGTTTAGAAATTATTGATATCGATATTTTAACAGACGCCCGTTTATCAGTTACGGTTTTTGTCTTTGAAAGAATGTTAGGGCACACATCAATATTGTATTATCTAGAACGACAAACTAAGTGAAATTAGAATATTTTTTTAGATTACCAAAAAATTTAAAAACCAAGGCAAAATGAATTGAGAATATTGGGCGACGTGATTGGAATCCTACACCAAATACATATTTTCGTTCTTTACATTTTGAGAAGAAATCCATAAAACACACGTTTAATTAACGCGAGTAAAAGATAACTGTTTTCCAACAATATTCCCGATAAATAAAATAGTAATGATTATTATACTTCACCTAATAGTAATATTACTTTAATATATTGTTATGAATAAAATTAGAATTGTTACATAAAAGAATAGATAAACATAAAAGATACAACATAAAGATGAAATGTAAGATATATTTTTACAATTGGCGGTCTTATGTTTCGAGCAACCTTTGCATGCACGGATATAGATAACCATCATCTTTACGCTCATTGATTTTAGTTTGCTGAAACATAGTTATGTTTCTCGATCAAAGTGCATAATAATAAAATAAAATAAAACCAACCAAATAATTGCTGACTACGCTATCTTATTCCATTTGTCATGTATTAAGTAAATATCTTAATCTGTAACTTAAATTTTTAGCAAGGAATAGTGTAACATACAAATATAGATCAAACACAACTGGTTGTTTGTCACAACAGGTACTGCTTTCTTTAACAATTGTTATTTATAAATCAGTTTCAGTTTGTTTGTTTATACTATGGTTTGTTATATTTATATTATGGTAGAACCTAACCCTTTTCGTATTTGATCTTTTTGGGGCTTGTTTGTCTCTCTTTTAATTCTTCGATGTCGATACAAAATTTTCGGTACTAGCATATCACTATTGTAAGGGGCGGAGTCGGCGACATTTTATGCATTAAATGTGCCGCATGTCACGTGACCATATCACTCATCCTCTATACTCTTTAATCATTGGGTAATTACGACCCATGACTATTTTCTCTTGGTTCGGTCCGTAAACACGTAAGTAAGTAAACACCTTCCTATAATATCAACGTTTTAAGGATATTATTGTTAACTGCTTCGGTGGCGTAGTTATATTGCGTGCGCGGATGACTTCAGAGGTCTGTGGTTTTAATACCGTGTTTAGCAGTGATATTGGGTTCTTTTTGAGAAAAGAATCCAATATCACTGTCAAAATCCTGGATGAGGTGTCATCCCGGATTCTGGACTTTGTGCCCTTTATGCTCGCCCCCTTATTACATAATAGACAAAATACACGTAGCGAAAAGTGGGTCCACTAATTGTGCCTTTGCTTGCCCCATCGGAGATAAAAGGCATGTGTGTGTCTTTGTGTGTTTTCTTGCGCCTTGGACTCAATGAAGATGCAGGACGGAACTTCTCAGTCAAACAGGGTTTCAGATTTTTCTTGTATTGCACCTATTGAGGAGGTAGCTATACCCTATAGTTTATACGTATAATAGCCGACAAACCACTTGTGGGGGGGCATTTTTTATATGTTTACATGCAGCTACATTTAAGTACAAAAAAAGATTCAAAGTAGTTCCATATTGTGATTATTGTGATAGGACTTTGGACTTCGAAGAATATCATGTAGGAAATGTTTATGTATTAAGTGGCACAAGCCCCCTCTGTGACAGGCTATGCCTGTATCAAAATTTGTTGGTAGCTCTACAGGGCAGCGCGAACTTAAGGGCGTTCACTTAGTTTATTATAGGTATGGACCAAGAGGGGCCCCTAAAACAAGGGGGACCCGTATCACCGATATGGCTGATACGGCGGTCCTACGATCCTGAGTATTGTGTAATAATTTAGGTGCAGACCACAGCGCTGGTTTGGTTTCGCGCCACATCTGATGTTTGTGTGTGTGTGTGTGTTTTGCTGTTCATGCCAGGGGCTACACGATGTACCTACCTATTAAAGGCGATACATCACACACAGTAAGCTTACAATCCCCCAATGGCCTTTATTAGTCGCCTCATAAGACCTTAGTGTTTTTGGTGCGTAGGTTGCCAAGATTGATACAAGGTTATTATATTGTACCTAATTTTAAGCAAAAGGAGAAGATTGAACTTTAATCTACTCAACAAATATAACAAGAGACATCAATTTAATTCCGCTGCTAGTTAATTGTACCTAGTTTAGTTGCTTTTCAACCCCTGAATCTTAAATCACATTGTTTTACCGATACAAATAGATCCAACAACTTTTATTACTTATTACATTCAAATATTCTTTTCTGATTTTTTTACTTATATTTTAAATGATTTGTTATAGGAAAAATACAACATAAAACGAAAACAATTTAGCAACGTTGAATCGACAGACGTTAATTATTTCAAGAGAATCCTTGGCGAAGAGAGGGTGTTAACAGAAGAGACCGATGTTATGCCATACAACATAGATTGGATAAAAAATTGTAGGGGTGAGTTAAGAACTCATCATTTTATAGGCATTTTATGAACGCAAAATTTCGTTGTCACTTCAATGATACCTGCACTACACTACTCCCTAAGTTCATCGATGTTCAGCGAGGAGGTAAGCTCAGAACGTAAGTTATTCCAAGTAGTTTGCGAGCGAAAGTGTAAAGGAATACTTCAATTCGTTCGTGTAATATAATTTAGCCTTCAGTGACTTTCTATCGTGGGTTTTAATACCTGAGTCAAAAGAGGCGTTCCGAAGTTCTTACCGAGCGCACCGGGCGACTGAGTTCCTTACTAGGTCACTGGGTACTTGAGGCGACCTTAAGGAAGGCGAACCGGGTAACCATTTAGGGCCGCGCGCGATGACTTAGAGGACCTTATTTTACGATCTTACCGATGAAACTGTTAAAATTGCGCATCTTTTTTTCGCATGGCTCGGGGCCGCGCGACGTTTTTTGACTTTCCTCTGGAGCCAGGCGCCGTTTTGGGCCGCCGCTGCAGAGAGCGTAGTGTATTTTGGTATTTCGACGAGTACTTCGTAGAGACAATTTCGTGAGTAGTGTAAGGTTTGAGACAGTGGTTTTACCCGGGTCGAACCCGCCTAATCATATTGGTATGCTATCATTCCAGTCCCTTGGATAGTTAGAAGAACTAAATACTCTTGTGATTATTATGAGTTTATTTCTCTCTGAAAAATGTATACAAAAGAGTGTAAGTATAAGTTTCGGTGCTGAAAAATATTTTATTTATGATCTTGTAAATCGCGAAGGTAGTCGAAAATCTTGCATCATGAAAGTCAGCCACTTCCCCACTAGGGAGTTACCACTTAATCCACATAGTATTTGATGTGATATTTAACATGTTTCTCTAGGACAATCATCTGTCGTCTTAAAGCCAAAGAGTACAGAAGAAGTATCGAATATTTTGAAGTATTGTAATGAGAGAAGATTAGCAGTATGCCCACAAGGTGGAAATACAGGATTGGTTGGAGGTTCAGTTCCAGTCTTTGATGAAATCATAATAAATTTTACACTAATGAATAAAGTCATTAGTTTGGATGAAATATCAGGTAAGACAAGTTATATTTACTAAAATTAGTTTGAGCTGTTTAAATGAATTAGTTTATTCCAACAGAAAACCCATATTTGCATTTAAGGGGCCCTTATTTGTGAATCCGGCTGTATATTAGAAAATTTAGACAATTATGTGCGTGATCGTAACCTGATTATGCCTTTGGATCTTGGCGCTAAAGGAACATGTCAAATAGGAGGAAATGCAAGTACCAACGCAGGTGGTCTGAGGTTGTTACGATACGGGAATCTTCATGGCTCAATTTTAGGTATAGAAGCAGTAAGTAAAAATAAAAAAGGATGCTTAATAAATATTATATATTTCCGAAGTACCTAAGCTTACTTAATGAATTTAATTATTCTAAACTTTTAACTTTTAACTAAACCTAAATAAATAAATAAACTTTTGACACAACTTAAACGTTCAACGATAATAATTTAACTAGACGTGATGAATATCGAATTTATTGCTTCTTCTTACCCAATATCACTCTACAATTTCAAGAATATAATACACTTTTCAAGAATATTGGAGAAAAAACAAATATTTGTCACGACCAGACCTAACAACATCTCTGAGGGGTTCCAGTACTTACCGTGTAAATCGTTTAAGAAAAAACTGGACATATTTCATGCTATAACAATGTTAGACTTACTGATGTTCTTCATGATTGAACAGATGTAGCGCATGTTTGTCATATATTCCAGGTGAAAGCAGACGGCACCGTTATAGATTGTCTTAAAGCGTTAAAGAAGGACAACACCGGTTACCACTTAAAACATTTATTCATAGGTTCTGAGGGCACTTTAGGTGTTATTACAAAAGTGGCTGTCCACTGTCCCGCTTTACCAAAAGCTGTAACACTTGGATTTTTTGGTTAGTTGTTTTTTATAAAATCAATATCCAGTCAGAGGGCCCTATTCTGTCTTTAGAGGCTTACCCGTCTTTGTATTAATAGTGGATTTTTTTACTCTTACCTATCAAAGCTGTCTTTCGATTAGAACGCTCGTAATTGTCAAAAGACGGATTTGCCCCGTACATAGAATAGGGCCTATCCTTACCTTACATAAATAAAGTGCAATTCTAATTGGGATCAAACCTGTTGCATTAGTCTGTTTAAAGCATCAGTGCGATAATGTTATGCTAAATTACATGAGTTTGTCCAAGTTCAGTTTGTTTAAAGAATCTAGCTAATTTTGCTTAATCGCATCAAATTAGCTGAGTGCATATTCCTGGTACTGTGGCAGCATTGCTATTTCCTAACATATTCAATCGTACTTGTTAGCAATGCTGCCAAAATATTGAGTAGGAAAGTATTATATATTCACAAAATAAGCTGGAATTCCTGCAATTTTTAACTAGTGAAGTTATAATACAAACATGTAGGTACTTATCTATATTAGGAATATTTCAAATATTACCTAACATTAACTTGTATCTATTTGTTCTTTAGGAGTAGAGAACTTTGAAAATATTCTGCAATTATATAGAAGTGCTAAAACTTCGTTAGGAGAGATACTTTCGGCATTCGAAATGGCAGATTTCGAAGCAATAAACACAACCGTGAAAAATCTCAAATTACCGTAAGTATATCTGATTGTCGGTCATTATTACGCTCTACGATATACTTACGTAATATTATCGTAGTAAGCAGTTTTATACTGTGACTGATTGTGGTTTGTGACTGAGGTGTGTTTGCTGTACTTATATACACCGTGACTTTATAGTCGTTTTGGAACCGAAAATTTTGAATTCTATATCAATAATAGAAGTGGAAAAAAATATCAGTTTAATAAAATTAAAACATTTTTTTTATCATTAAAACGAATACTCGTTTCCGAAAAATAATGAGAACTCGTGGTAACGCCACTACAAACACTACGATCGGTGCCATTCATAACTAAGCGGCAAAATATTCTTCAAAAAAATAGGTACAAAGAGACCGCCGCGTCGCGTCGCGTCGTAGCCAATCACGCGCACCCCTCGGATTGTACAGAGGTAAGGTATAGACCTTAGCACGGCGAGCGCATACACTCCCGCGCTCCCCCGCCCGCTGCGCCGTCCTTCAGTCAGTAATGCGACAACACGCGCGCGATTAGGCTGTTTTGATTACGAAAATGAGTCGTCAGTATTAATATTCAAACGCGGAGTATTTGTCAATGGTACAGCTATACGCTGTAGCCTGTAGCTAAGTAAGTACAATTTGGAAGAGGCTAGGCGGTTGTACTCCTAGCCGGATCATTTGAATGCGCTGCGACTTTACGGGATCGAAACTCCTCAAGTTCCATCTTCTCCTACTACCTTGGCTGCCTCCTACCTTCTCGACCACGAATAATTCCACGCGGCGGGTCATGTGCAAAGAAAAACGTAAAAATAATTAATATGCATGGATATTTGGGCCTTTAAAATTTAATACGACGAAATTTTAAAGGCCGACATATCCATGCAAATTAATTATTTTTACGTTTTTCTTTCAACTGCGAGAACTAATCACTAACTAGACGTGAATTTAAATTCTTTACTTGTCAATACTTGTTTAGTTACCCAGATTAAAGGTGAAACAAAATGTATGAAAAACGGACCTTAAACTATAACCTTAATGCTTCGTTACAGGGTAAATAGGTAATTTGTAAATAAACTGTTTAGGTATGTAAGTTGATTATGTTGTAAATAGCTCCAATTTTTTAAATACGCCAGAAATACTCATAGTTCGCTCGCGCTGTTTATTTTTATTACTTAGACAATAAATTAAGTAGGTATTTTATTGGAAAGTAATGCTTTCATAAAGTAGGTATTTCCGACGGTCCTAAGTCCGTGTAAAGTATGAAGGAGAAATTGGAGTATCCATTTACTTAATTGTGATTTTTAATAAATTTAATAATGCTTGTTCTTCCAAAGTTAAAAAATAAAAAAATAAACCATTGCGTTCGTGCCTCGTATCAACTGATTCACGATGTGAAGTAGGTACAATCGGACAAGTTGGTGCTAGTACACTTCCAAACACATTTTGCTTGACCGGTCTAATGTCCCGAGATATTTAGACACGCCCCTGTCTCATATTTCACCAATTACGACAGTTATGGAGATGTGCGAAAGGAACAGCAGATAACTATTATTGTTTACTTTAGTTGTATTTTACTGATTGACGACGCGCACGCAACTATTGAGTACCAGTAGTATTTTGCTCACAATTATTGTTTCGTTTACGGACACCGATATCTTGCCACTACGTAGACTTATGTTCGTTTACTGGACTCTTAATTACTTAGTCGCCGACCCGTCATGTGACTACTGCACCATGGATTATATATTCCGGGAATTAAATATTACAGTAAGTAAATCAGTCATACTATACTATATAATATTTTAATATTAATTTTAACTAGTGGACGTTAATATGCGTGGGAAAAATATCGTCAGCGCAGAGAACTAATAATTAAAATTTTGCAGTTTTGAGAAAATCGCAGTTTATGGCTTTTTTTAATTATTGGTCATTATAATGAATTATATTTAAAGCCAACTTAGACCACCTTTTAAGCTCTTTTAAATATAATTATAATATTATTGAGTTTTGATGAATACTTATTCCTTTAATTGTGTAAAACAGACTTCAATATGCTACTTATTATATTTTATATTAATCCTTAAGTTATCCTATCTATCGTAGGGTCAAATATGATTAGTCATTGGTGTGTTTTTTTTGCCAAAAAAATTAACATAGTGCTATTAATCATACTTGTAGTAATCTATGTAGTATGTTATTTAAGTTGCTTTACGTATAATCAAATGTCAAAATATTGAAAAGAATTATAATTGGAAAACTCAAAAAGTACTCAATGCAAAAATAAACTACTTCGACGGGTATACTCACTATAGTTATAGATGTTACCTATCTTTTCTTGATCTCAGTTAAAAGTTCAGAGTTTTCGATATTGAAACAGCAGTAGCATTAAGTGTAACTTTTACCGTCGACTTTTAATAGTAAACTCTAATTTAATGTTGGGAATATATTAAGACAGGCCGGTAAGCCTTTTAGTCTAGTCAATAAGGTGTCAATTTATGTATTATAAAGATCCAAAAATATGAGTGATAGCTCATTCGATTTGGATAACATGACGTCTTTTTTTTTTATGGTTTCGCGGAGAAAGTGCCTTATTACTACCGCCCAGCCTTCGTGGGGGGCGACTGAGCGGTTATGCTGGGGTAACCGTGCCTTACGGCCCGGCGTTGAGCCGCCCGGATTTGATGGTGACCTTCGGGCGACCGCCGGGCCGAGTCCCTAGCCTTATATACAACTTAACCTATGCACGGCCTACCAGCTAAAACTCCGCGGTGGCCCTCTTCGGCGCATTAGAGACGGCTGCGGGCTTCCTCTGACGTTGAAGTGTCTAGCCTGCGACCGCAGCCGCCCCTCCGCGGTGCCGCCTTGCGGCCCGTCTCCTATGGGGGGGGGGGACTCAGAAGCCTCCGCGCACCGAAGGACGCCCTCGGCGTCTACGGCAGCGTGAGGCCAACTACACACTGCCGTCCATCCCGGGGGAGGCAGGGGATACCGTGGTGGAATTCTCCAAACGCCCCCATTCCACAGGGCGGATAACATGACGTCTAGAAAAATAATCTTTAGTGTTCATTGGCACTTAAAAAAAAAAAAAAAAAAAAAAAAAATACATTTGTTATTAAGAGGATAAAGAGGTTCTTCGATAACTTAAAAAATATTAATATTTAAGAAATAAGGAGGAAATTTCCAATTTAAAGAAGTCACGACGCCCGAAATTCTATCTCCTTTATTAATAATTTTTATTTAATGCCAAAAATATAGACGAGTATAAATAATTTATGGATAGGCGATAATTTGTTTTTATTACAGTAATATTGCATAGCCAACATTTTTATTGCTGCACATGTGCAGTTTAAAAAGTGTAAAGATTTCACATAAAAAGGGTCTTTGTTAGAGGACGACATTTTTTTATGTTTTTGTTAACCCGGTTCCACGTCGACGCCTTTATCGGAAAGCGGCGTCCATTGTTTATTGAATTTAGACGAGTTTAAAGATTTTAAGTAGTGGTATTATGATTTCTTACTAGAGTAATTAACTATGTCGGCGCGTTTGTAAGATCCGCTTATAGACGTTTAAGTTCCACCCAGTTTAACCCAGAGGTTTCTGTTATTATTGTTTCTTTTACAACTACATAATATGTAGCACTGAATTAAAGTAGAATTACAATCCGATTTAATGCAAATTTGGGATTTTTATCTCAATAAAATGTGTGCAATTATGGAAAACAGAGCTGATTTTTTTTACTTAATTTGGATTATTTCGTACTTGACCCACGTATTTTGTGTCGGCCGCACTGGCGTTCTGCTCCCATATAAATTTTATTATTTTGGCACTGTAGTCATTACGTTAAAATATTATTAGAATAATAGATTTTAGTAATTAATATATAATTTAATTGTATTACAGAGAACCACTGTCCCTCGATGGATACACTAGGATGCGGATGAGAGCTCCATCGCTAACCGATCCAGAGCGCACACTCTACTCAACCTGCCTGCTGAGCGTATCAAACTTGTAATGAATACAATTAAATCATATCACTGAAGTAACAAAAATGTGTTTTATTTACATGGACTTTCTACGAAATTTCATTTTACATGTGTATCTCATTATTTGTTGGTGTTGCAAATATATTATCTACTATATTCGATTTTAACTTTTGATAATTATATATCGTAGCGATATGTGCATGAGCCTCATCGACTGGTTCACAAAACGAGCCTATTGAAATAAATTATTTTATTTGAAAGATTTGATTGTGAGATTTAAAAAAAATATATTTACTTTAAATATTACACTTAAAATGAACTCTGCAAATATAAACGTTATTACATTTGGAAGGCATCCCGAAAAAAGTTAAGCAATCAAAAATCTTGTTTAGTTATCTCTGAAAATATTTACTGCGAATAACATTTTTTTCAAATTTTCTTATTTTTTAAATTTTTCCAACACAACAACAACACTTACTTAGGTAAAAAACAGGTAGTTATATCTTTTGACGAATCGTGAAATTATTTGTATGAATTACTCAGCCATGACTTTTCTTTCTTATTTTTCTTATCAATGAAGGGTCTAAAATTATTATTGTAATGACTCCAAAGTACTAATTTTTGGCACATTATTATTCAATAAGTTTGAGGTTGGTTGGAATTTATTCGAAACAAAAAACCAGCGCCCATACAACAAAACGGACATGTCCTTTAAAAAGTAAATAAAATGTTCAAAAAGCATAAAAAAATTGAGAAAAATATAATAATTTCTAATAATGAAACGAATAACAATAATTTATGATTATGTGAATGATTTAACGAATTAAATAAACTGAACTGTTTAAGTAATTTATATAATTCAAAATTCAATCATAATATGCAGCTATTAAATCGTTAAAAAAAAAATCAATAACTGTAAGTTGATTATAGACTTTGGGTTTTAACTCAGCGAAAACTAAATAATTGGCTAAAGATAGTAACTAAAATTTACAAACTGGACATGTGCAGCAATAAAATGTTAGCCTTGCAAATATTATTGTAATAAGAATTCAAATCAACGCCTACACTTATAATCTTTAAATGCCTCTAAATTCAATAGCATAACAATCGACTCAGTTTAACGATAAATGCGTCCACGTAAGACCGGTGTCAATACAAACATTGATAAAAATGCGCTCTTTAACAAACAATTTTTATGTGATATATTTATTCTTTTCAAACAACATCTGCAGCAATAAAAATGTTGGCCTTTCAATATTACTCTAATAAAAGCATATTACCGCCTACACATAAAATCTTTAAACTCGCTTCAAATTAAATAAATAATAATCGCTGCATATCGATAAATAGTCCAATTAACTACTTCAAAAAGGTGTTAAATAGTTCAAATTAGGATGAAAAAAGGTATTTCGTTATTAACTCAAAAACTATTCATATTTAAGATAAAAAAAGATTATTAAGAGGAAATAAAAAAAAAAACAATATCTCCAAGAAGCTAATAATTTTAGGTCAATTATTTTAACTTTAATGTTAATACATATTTGTAAATACAGAGATTGGAATAAAATGTTATCGTCTAAGTTTTTGAAATAAAATAAAATAACAATTCAAATAATGAAATCTATTAACTATGATTTATTATTATAATATGAATTATTGAACGAATTGAATAAACTGAACAGTTTAAATTTTTACGATTCAAAATTCAATCATAATAGTATGCAGTCATTGAATTTATTTAATAAATTAATTATAGACTATGGGTTTAAAGAGACCGAAAACTAAAAAAACGGCTTAAAAAGTAGCTAATCATAATTTACTAACAAAATATAGTTGTGACAAATATGGCGGAAATTGCTTTAAAATGATTATTTTTGAATACAACATAAAGTTTGGTTTGTTAAAAGTTAAAAAGAAGGTAATCAGGCACATAATATGATATAAAATAATTAACATAATGTCGTTTCTTATTTATCAAAAATAATGCCAAAAAACTAACAATAAAAACACTGTAAATCGCGATTGTCTCCAAACTATAAAACTTTTGTTATTACGTTCTTTACGCCGACGATATGCATCTTACAAGTATAGGAATTATCGTCATAGCATAGACGTGCGCGCATCAATTTTAATTTCGTTTTCTATTATACACTCAGCAGCGGTTCGGTAGTGTTACGTAACGTCATTGCAGGTAGCCAGTAGGCCTACGACTGATATCGATCTATGCAATCGATCCCAAACCCCGCCTCCCAAACGTAGTAAAACAAATTTGCCAAGTTATTTTGACCCTTAGGGTGGTCGACCGCGAACTTTGCTGATTGTACATAACGTAAGTTGTGATCTGTTATTATTCCAAATACAATCAATACGATCACTATCATAAAGCATTTAATTTAAAGGTGGTAGTGTAAGTACTAGAACCGCGCGCGCGTCTTACCGCTCTTGGTAGTTATCAGCTGACACGCGTTGGTAGTGTGCGTCGTTTGTGAATGAATTGTCGCGGCGCGGCGTTACTATAAAATCATTATCAAACTCGAACGAGTAAAAAATATTATTTGGATTTTTTTTTTATTATCGACACTAGAATTTTATCACTATTTTTTCTTCGTCCTACAAACTGTTCTAAGTAACCACGCTTCGGTTCCAAAACGACTATAAAGTCACGGTGTATACTTCGCGTACGTATATTTTTTATTACATTATCTTTCCAGTAATCCGATCGCAGATTATCCATTCTACGTGTTAGTGGAAACACATGGTAGCGATGAGGGGCATGATAGCGAAAAGCTATCACGTTTTTTAAGTAAGGAGATGGACTCAGGCCTCATTTTGGACGGAACTGTCACTTCAGAGCCTGCTAAAATTCAAGTATGTTTTTGCGAACCTAAAGTAAGTATCAGGTGGCTAATTAATTATTGTCCAGACAATTTATAATTTATATTTTTTAGACTATATGGAACCTCAGGGAGAGCATAGCTGGCGCGGGTTTGGTGCAAGGTTACATGTTTAAGTACGATGTTTCGTTGCCATTAAGAAATTATTATGATTTAGTCCCACAACTACGAACGAAATTGAACGGAAGAGCTTCAGTCGTATTTGGTTATGGGCATGTTGGTAAGTAGACCTTTCATAATAATTAAGACTTCATGTTTTCTTTTAGTACTTATAGCTTAAAATAACTAAAATCTAAATTAATTCGGGCCATATTGTGTGTCTTACCTGACCTCTTCGTAGGTATTCATAAGCCATGTTACAAGTACGAATTGTTTGCAATTGGGAGAACTTTTTGCTCCTGAACATATTATTTTACTTTTAGGTAAAAATATAATAATAACGTAATTAATGTCGCATATTTTGAAATTTTTCACGCATCTTTCCGGCTTCATGTATTTAAGTAATCTTCAAGTTGCATAAGTATAATCCGATCTCTAGTAATTACTCATTGTTTAATTGATTAAAGAAAAAAACTACAATATAGGAAAATGTTTTTAAAAGTATCTAAGTAGTACCTATTGACCTCAATAGGTAAGTATCACTCAGTAAATTTTAATCTTGAAACTTTTTTCACCTTAGTTTTTTTTGTAAAGTATATTAGCACATGGTTTCGTCATACACGAATAGTTCTAATAAAAAAAAAAAAAAAAAAAAAACAAAATATGTAAACACGATAAATCATTGTTACCTCAGAACTACTGTAACTATGCTGAGAATTTATTTAGTCAGCAAAAGGTAAGTTATTTCGTGTCAAAACTTTCCAAAACTGGAACTAAATCCTCTGCTTACACGCAAATTTGCCTTGCGATTAATGAATAAATTCAGGGAAACAAGTAAGGAGCGAAGATACTCTGAAATAATTTACCATAAATGTGCGTAATTAACCCAGTAGTTAGTATTTTTTGGATATCCTGTATATCCCAGAAAATAACTCGCAAGCGGAGGTCCAGAGATTGAGCACCCCTTGGGGTATCCGAAACACCTCCATGTAAGTATATTCCGCGATTTTTCATAGATTTCGAGTTATGAATATTTTTCTGAATTTTTGAAAATTTCGATTTAAATAATTAAATGTTTCTATTAAAAAAAAGTAGAAGTCATATTCAAGATTTTTTATTGTAACTAAATTTTTGTTAGTACCTAGTACTTTTTTGCTAAAACCAATCAGCTTCGTAACTTTAATGAGAATTATGAAAATGTTGGTGTACAATGAAAAACTTACGTTCTACGAATCATGACAAAAATTTTCTACTTTAAATTTAAAATCTAAACAGATGACTTCGTGGTTCTAAGATAGGTCAAAAACTTTTCCTGACTCTCAACTTACGTATCCATTAAATAACATATAATAAAGCAAAACAACGTTGGATATAAATATTTATATCCAATGTCATTTTTGCTGGGTAGTCTTGGGTATAATTCTCTTGAAGTCCAGCGTAAAATGCAACAAATTCTAATCGTTTACAAAATCATTCATAATATAGTAGATGTACCTGACTTGCACAACGAGCTCTTACGTATTTTTGTTCCTAACAATTACCGCCGAATTCGGAATCACCCACTATTTGCTGTACCACGCGGTAGGACAGTTGCGAGATCAAAATCTCCATTACCTCAGTCTCAAAACATTAAATCGGTTCCTGGACGCGAAACCAGAGTGTGATATGTTTGCGAGTGATAGGCGAGTATTTTTGTTAGAATGTTTAAGATTCTGCGAGTATGATTGAAAGGTACTTAGATCTTTGTTAGCGTAATTTATTATTAAGCTTTTTGTAATTAATAGTGTAAGTGGTGTTTTGTACCGTACTATTCACAATAAATTAATAATAAATAAGGGATATATGAGGGCTACTTTGGCTGAACTCAGCCTTAAAAGACAGCGAGGTGGATAATTCTTAAAATTAGCTATTAGATTACAATTTTTTTTGACCTCTCATGATTCCTAAGGTTAATTAGTTTATTAACTAACTAAAAATTGCTTAAAAAAAACTATGACAGGGTTTTCCTACTCAGTTAGTGCTTTTCTACGCACAACCCCTATCACATCATGGTACGGGATACACACGACGGAAAGTGGGTGCACCAGTTGCGCCTCTGCCACACCTTCGGGGATAAAACACATCAGATAAGATTGAAATTGATAAAGGAAATATTTTTAATTTTTTTTTATTCACAGGTGACGGGAACATCCACATAAACGTAATAGTGCCCGAATACACCAAGGAAATTTGTTCACTACTTGAACCGTACATTTTTGAAGAAGTTAGTAAATTTAACGGTTCTATAAGCGCTGAACACGGAATAGGATTCCGTAAACCACACTTCATTCATTACAGTAAAGATCCATCGGCGTTACAATTAATGAAAGATCTTAAACAGTTGATGGATCCCAATGGAATATTGAACCCTTATAAAGTGTTACCAGATATGTAAATATACGTGATCTTGTGAATAAACTAATGATACCTTTTTAAATAAAATTTTGTTTATACTAAAAGCTATAATTCATTTCTTTTGACGAAAATCTTACCATTCTTCAACAGGTTTGCTTGTATACAAATATCAAATATTACAAGCTATTCATTGGATAATCTTTACTTGACGATTGGAAAAAGGACACTTAATCTAAGTACATACAAATGTTATTACAATTTTAAGCCAACACATTCGTTTATATTTTGTACGATTATACAATACTAGGTTTTGTTCGCGGCTTCGCCCGCGTGAAGGAGTTTTCCGGGATGAAAGTCCACTGTTTGATAAAAGTCTTGCTACAAATTTTTCCGGTATGGTTCCCGGTAGGTTCAAACTAATTTTATCCCCATTGCGGTAGTATTTATCAAAATCCTATTTAAGGTATAGCTTAAGGTCCATTTTTCATACATTTTGTTTCACCTTTAAGGCGATACCTCAAGGTCCATTTTCATACATTTTGTTTCACCTTTAATTTGGGTAACTAAACAAGTATTGGCAAGTGAATTTAAATTCATGTCTAGTTAGTGATTAGTTCTCGCAGTTGAAAGAAAAACGTAAAAATAATTAATATGCATGGATATTTCGGCCTTTAAAATTTAATACGACGAAATTTTAAAGGCCGAAATATCCATGCATATTAATTATTTTTACGTTTTTCTTTCAACTGCGAGAACTAATCACTAACTAGACGTGAATTTAAATTCTTTACTTGGCAATACTTGTTTAGTTACCCAGATTAAAGGTGAAACAAAATGTATGAAAAATGGACCTTAAGCTATAACCTTAAGCAAACGTCTTCATCATAGCAGCTCCAATCTTTAATTTCAGTTCAATCAGTCGAAAATTTAAGAGGATTTATATAAACTTTCATCCCCTATTTTATCCCCTTGGGGGTAGAATTAATCAAAATCCTTTATTAGCGGATGCCTGCATCATAACATCTACCTGCATGCCAAATTTCAGCCCGATTCGTCCAGTGGTTTGGGCTGTGCGTTAATAGATCACTATGACAGTCAGTCGGTCACCTTTAAGTTATATATATTTAGATTATAGCTCAAGTCAAATACCGAAATGAATGACAAGGGATTGATTATTTAATAAAAGATTATGTATTTAAATGATTTTTATTAAAATATCCATTTATTCTTATAACATTCATAATATCACTGCAACAAAAATACAATGGAATAATATAAGCATTTTGTAATTGCTTCAAATAAATATTTCTGGTGTAATTTAAATACTTATGAAAAGTTTATTATTGCGGATAGCACTCCAATAATTCATTATCACGATGTATATTGTAGATATACATCTTAGTAAGCATTTATAGTGAGAATGTTCAAGTTAATATACTTGGTAGAGTCACAGTATAAAAATTCATACAATATGTCATCGCATTTTAATCTGTCGAACAAAACCGTTCTTTAATGTTGGAGCAACACTGACGCCTAAAGTCATTAAATTTGGAAATAACCTTGATCTTTAAGTATTTTAGATCAATAAGACTGTACTGAAAACGCAAACTAGTTGGTTACCCTCGCGTCTTACCGTGCCGCACTAGATGTCTTCGATGACACACTATCTGAATCTTTACATTGTGCTCACAATACATATCATGTTAGACCAAAACGTTATTGCCACTTTTATAGAAACAAAATAAACATTGCAAAGTTCTTATATATTTTGTATGTCACTTATAAGTTTTATTAGTCTGATACTAGTAGGTTGCGTAACGTAATATAAAACTATATAAAGTTATAAACTAAAATGGATAATTTAATACGACTTCCTAAAAAAGACAAATAAGCATTTTGGCCTATACTTTTTCATAATATATCGTATCGACGCTCTGATCACGCCCATCAGAGTCCACCTTAATATTAAAATTAATTAATGACCGACCCAACGCAAAACATTGAGAAACAACTAGCTACTTAAACGAGCATTTAATCGTTTCTTCAACGTGTGTTTTAATACGACGAAATCATAGGTATCAATATTATATAAAAGAAACAATATAAAAAAATGTTGGTATGTGGTGAACAAATTTATAAGCAAAATAAATTGAAGGAATTCATTAAAAAAAAATTACACACAACACTATCATACAATCTCACTCATAGCAAATAGGCGAATTGAAGTAAAACATTGTTCTACTATCAACGCAAATTAATTAATTTTATACCCAATTTCAACAAGTTTGTGGATTTGTGGGCATCCAGAGCATGTATTGAGAGTATGGATTAAATTATCCCGCAAGGAAATAAATGATTTGTGCTAACGGAAGTCACATGCAAATAAAAATACAAATACCATTATTTAACTTACAGAATCGAAATATGACGAAATTACAAAAATTAATAATATTCATGTTAGTGAAATAATAAAAACAATTGCACGGTCAATAATTGAAATATCCTATTCCTCCTACTAAATAATGCGCAAATAATATGGAACATTTATGTGTTTGGATTTATATATGGAATGGAAGCAAAGAGTCTATTTGTATCATCATCGAATTAGAAGTTTTGACTTCAGTAACTAACAACGATACTATGTGAACTAAACTCTAACCTAACATATTTTTTGTTTTTTTTTTCGCATAATATTACTACAATTCAAAAAATAAATTGAGATCACTTAATATTAGGTAGTAGACGAAATGTAAACAAGTTACAATGCCTCGTAGTTATGGCCGTTTTAATTTCAGACTGTGTTACCAATTTTCTAAGGTTAGATTATATACACGTCTTAGATATCTAAGGCCCTATTACCATAGAGTATCGTCGCCGACTTCGTTTCGCGTGGCTCATGTGCGTGGGCGCATCGCAGTGAAATTGTTGTACGCGTAACGAAATAAAAGCTCCGACACGATACTTACATTGCACATTAACCTTATGAGCGGACAATTAAAATAAGGATTTCAAAACGATAAACTGATTGTTACAAAAAATATGAATATCTTGATCTGATCTAATAATAAAAATGCTCATATTATACTTCGGAACCACATTTGAAGAAATTTGTTACATACAAGGTTTACGATTATGCTAGATGCAGGCCACTTTTGACAGTTCCGCCTTGAAATCTTTGAGAGATCTATGTTCAATAGAGCTTATGGTGATGACGAGGTTTAAGATTAGCAAGAAAACTTGCAGAAAATGAAGTCCGCAACTGATTTTTACAGTGTATATTTGTAGGACGTGAGGCGAGACGCATTCGAATAGATTTAATGAAATATTACTGCTAGGGTAAAAGCCTCTGGAAGTTCTAGTGCAATATATTGCTGAAAGAACTTGTTAGAAGCTAGTCAAGATAAGCTAGCTAAACATAGCTACAGAGATGCCTCAAATCTTAAAAATAAACATTGGTTTACATAGGAGGGACTTAAGGGATGATTTTAATTAATAGGTACTTACTACTCCCATTAACAGAAGCAGAGTCCTCAGACTAATACTTCTCATAAGAGGACTGGAGAAAAAATGAAATAATTGACTACCAACTAAACTTCTAATATAGGTAACTTGTTTTTACCCATTCCGTAAATCATTGATAACATTTTTCGAGTCGGTGGACAACAAAAATAAATAATATTTTTTTTGGGGCAAAAGTAACTGACGCCTACACCTTTAGAGCTAGTTAACATGTGTTCCTTGGAGGTGCATTTTTATTGTCGTATTTTGCCGATAAAATTATTGACTTCGTTTTTTTTACGTCCAAATTGTATAGCAAGACTGACAATTATGAAAAAAGTATGGGACATTTTTAAATTATAATTCATAGCAAAAACTGTATAAAAAGTATGTATAGGCAATGTGTGCGAGAATTACCCGGCAACAGCTAACGGCTTTCTTTTATCATGATTTTGTGAACGTGAGACGCGACTATACATCTACCACGGTTTCCATTAAACGATCTCAATCGTTTTTCTTTTTAATCCAACGAAAATAGACCAATCAGAACAAAGATTTTTTGATATGCTTACAAGTGACTTATTATGATTGGTTTATTTTCAGGAACGAATCGAAGGTTAAGATTGAGATTGTTTATTTAAAACGGCTGTTAGTCGTGTATATAATCATTCTTAAGATTAGAGACTTCAAAAATACAATTTTGATTTAATTTTCAGGCTTGTTTACATTGGGTCGATAAAATAATTCCAGTCGTGTTTACGTATAGATATAGAACACAAAAAACAAATGCAACTAGGAATTTATTCATAAAAATCGAATCATGCAACAGTTACAATATTATTGCTATACGTAAACACAATTCCATTCCCTGGGTGTGACAGACCAGTGCATTATATGTTATTAATAATAATAAATTGTTATATACTGTCAAGTACTCTAGTTTCTTCTAATGTTATGATAAAAAGCAACAAAATAAAATGGTAAATGTATATAATATTCAAAGGCATAGTGTTTTTAGGAGCACCTAGTTAAAGTATGAACTTTCATGTATTGATTTACGGCACATACTCGGATGCAACTTGTACCAACAAGAAATTGCATCGGTGAACACCCAAGGACAACATGCAATTAATGTACTAAATAGGGTTGTAACGAATGCAATGGCCGATATACTTCTTGAGAGCAGTGTAGGTAAATAAGATTTTTTTTCTGTATTATAAGTTATAATCTTACTATTTAGGAAGTAAATTGTTTACTGGAGTCCATAAAAACAAAATGATGTGACGCATGGTGATTTTAAGCATAAAACGAGATGCGCAATTTTCGTTTTGTATATGTATCGTGGACATCGTGTGTTAAGTAGTGAATATATTACAATGAATTAAGAAAGAAAATCATCTCAATCCCAGAATCATTGGTAACCTACTATAACAAATTTGACGACACGTAATACGATTATGATTAACGACTGTAGCTTTGTTTAAATGCCAATTTAATAAAATAGATTTCTACATGCTTATAATGTTTATAACATACATTACGGCTCAATAAACTATGGATGTAATTGTTTGTTACAACCCTCGTATAAGTAGTTATCAGTAACCACTACCTATGATCTGTGGAAGTCACGCCTACCGTTATTGAATATGACTTATTAAAACTTATCTTTTTGTCATTTTACTGTATTTTATTGTTTTTTTTTTCTTTTCTTCTCCTAAATTAGTGGAGTAAGCTTGGTCTGTCTCCCGAGAAGGTTAAAATCAAGTGCGGTTATCGCTTTATTTGATTGGATAGTTTCAAAAACTCAAGGAAACTGGCTTGCATCTCCGCGTCCATGCCGGTGTCCCAAGCCTCGTTTTCAAGTTCTTCACTGTAAATAAAAGGAAATTACAAGTTTTTCATCTTATATCAATGAAAATCGCAGTCAATTTCTCTTTGTTATAAAAAACAACATTATCTACACTGCCAAAATGTGAGTTGTAGATTATTATTAAGTTATACAATTTTTCCAAAGCAAAATTTATATAGAATTAATAAAAAGGCTTACAGTATATCCTCTTCCAACGCGGCGTTTTTGCCAGGTGGCAGGTTACTTTGCAGGAAGGCGCGTTCTTCGGCCGTCAGCTTATGTCCATCGGCCATAAAACCTTCGTTCGCAGTGCCTTCGATTTCACCATTTGTCACTTAAAAGAAACAAAAAAAAAAACAATAACGGTCACAGCATAAACGTAGTTAAAAATACGGAGTATAAAGTATTTTTTGCCGAAATCATTACGGTTTTTATACAATCTATATTTGTTTCAAAATTAAAAGCTGTATGAGATAAAATTTTTTTTTACTTCGACGCCAAAAGTGATAGTGGAAGAGTTGTCGCCAGGTTAGTGTGGTAGTGTATCGGTACGTACGGTCGTGCTTGCGGCGTGCGTCGTGCGCGTGCGCGTGCGCGTGGGGCGCGTGCGCGGCGCGCGGCGCGGGCTCGGGCTCGGCCAGCCCCCAGCGCGCTGCGCGCAGCGCCACCACACCGTGTACGCACGGCAGCGACGCGCGGCGCTTCAGCCGCTCGAACATCGCGTGCATGCCCGACGGACAATCCGCGTCCAGAGCTATGCCTGACAACTTCACACACAATAGAATACTAGGCTATTTAACATTTTTTCTAAAATAAAGTTTGTCAACATTTTTGTTATTTAAAATGTAACATAGAAAGAAAAACAAAATTTGATTAATAATCAATAAAATATGAGCCTTTGTAAAAAATCGAACTGAGACGCACTGTAAAAACGGATGAAACGATTACCCCACTACGCGCCGATTCTTGCACTTTAAAATATGAATTGCTCGTTCCAACCCCATTTTTTTACAAATTATATTTCTGGCTCACCAACAACGATTAGGTTTTGTAATTTCAAAGTGAAAAATATTAAGTAGATATATAATATGTAAGAGTATGTATATAATATGAGGGTAACCGGGATTTTGTTTGCTTTAGAGCAAGGTGTAGTGGATATAGGACTTCAGAGACATTTTAAATAATACTCACACGAATAAAATCACAAATAACATCAGTCTATAGACCCACCCACTATTCGAGGCGATATTTTTGAGAATGAAAATATTTGCCGCCGTGCACTATTACATTTAATTCCTTTTAAGGAATTCTTACACTAAATTCAGTCAAAACTGGAAAAGTATAATTTTATAAAATGATAATTATGATTATAGACTGGATACTTGAAGGTTGTCGTTCTGGCCTACGGATACTAAGACTGTACAACGCCTTCGAATTATAAACCATAATATTCTTGAAATATTTACTTAATAAATATTTCTATGACAGTCAATGTTTTATCAAGTAGTATACATAAAAAAGGAAATGCAAATGTAATATTAAACAACGAATTAAAACGGCTATAGCTAATTTAGCTCCAGTGATCGGAGTAGTAGATCCCTCGATGCACGAGCCCTACATGCACTACGGCGGTTTTTGAATAGGTATTTGACATACATAATACATGTTTAGCGAATCACAGACGGCAGTTATAATGTAAAAATGTACTATAAAATATGTTGTGCTATAATAATGTATTATAGCACATTATATTTTAATATAAACGAATACCTACAACTTTTCATAACAATCATCAGGAAACCACACACGAAAGCTATTATGTACAATCCAATATCTTTGTATCTTGAGATACAGAGAGATATGAAAATACAGCTTCTTTTTTTTACATCTCTCTTCGAACAGGTCTTTAAAAGGTTTCTGTGACAAACAGCAGACAGATGCTGTCAATCAGTTCATAAAGTTCGGAAAATGTTGAACTAGACGTCAATCAAGAGATATACGAATGGAATGTAGAAAGAGACACATTACCTGCTATGAGTGATACGCATTACATTCTGTGATTTAAAGAGAAACTTTACCTTTAGAAGTTGGCAAACAGCCTTAATATTGATCTCTTTATCAGTGTCCAGTAAATGCAGCAATACTTTGCAGAGGCTTTCGCCTAAAGATTTTATTCTTCCTCCCTAGAAAATATTGTATATATAATACAAATTACATCCAATCCTAAACTAAATGTATTGATTGAAATTAGTTTATATGTCGGTCAACCATTTTTATGTCTTCTATATTTCTTTATAGTCTAACTTTTATTAGGTGAATGAAAAAGCTGGATGTATGTGAAGTAAACATTTTTGTTTGCTTACTTGGCTGTCTTCAAGCTGAGTGTATATCTCTGCAAGAAACATTGCAAACCCACGCATGTTTTCTTCTGAAGTCTCAACGCCACTGATGATTTTGTTCTCCTCTGCTGAACAACGCTCTAGCAGGCAATCACGGAATACAGACTCCTCAGGATGTGCCAGTGAATCATACATTGAGCACAATCGAGCTCCATTGTAACGGAAGTTTGCTTCACCTATTGACTGTGAAGAAAATAATTTTTACAAGCTTTTCTTTTACTTGCAATGTTTGCATGTTCGGGTAAAATCTTACAACTAAATTTTAAAGCAGTTATCCTTCACCAATTGAGATGAAATTTTGCAAACATTTAGTTCGGATTATTGGCTTGCTTGCAAATGGCTTGGTAGCAATGGTACAGTAACATGAAAGAAAAGAATTGCTGGCCTTTATGCATTTACTTACAGAAATTCATACAATTATAGGTACATTCCTCCAAATAAAATATTATATACATGCCAATTACAATATTGATGGGATTACAATTAAAATTTAAATGTTTTACTGGGTTAGTCATCAAGTAAAGTTGATTATGAGTCTCCTTATTATAAATATTTGTCTGTATTGCAGCCATATCTGCTTAGGTAGTGATTGCTGATAATAGTATGAGAAGAGTGTCATCAAATTTTCTAATGTTTCTTAACTACATTGAAACAGTTTTTAGGGGTAAAATAATTATTTTCCTTTAAAAATACATCAAAATGTTACATTTTGTTTTGCTGATTATTCCTATATAAAACTTAAAAAATAAAAGATTGTACACATTTTTATACTATTCTATTGTATATGTACGATAATGTTAAAACATTATATATATATATATATATTTTATAAATTGTTTTATAAATATTTTATATGTGGAATATGTTATTTGATAACTTTAAACATTGTTACCTTCTGTTAAAGGATATAGTTTGATTATCATACAAATTCCTAGGAATCTATTTTAGTCCTTAGCTATAGATTGTAGAATGTGATTTATTTAAACCAAATTTTCATATGTGCCCTTTAGGTTAAGAACACTATACTTTATTCTGTTCGTAATATTTATTTTATGAAATAAAATTATTTTTATTATTAATATAGACTTTTCATGATTTTCCTTTAATACCCACCATGCATTTCATTAAATTACCTTAACCAAAAAACATTACAGCATAAATCAAAATCAAATACTTCCTGGTGCTGTGAGTTGGATAATTTCTATTTAACTATTTATAAAATATTATTTAACCAACCTGGTTCACAATAGCATCAACAAGTGGTCTTGTATAAGTTTCATCATGTAATGTAGAAGCAAAAGAATCCACCAGAGGACCGCAGAGAGTGTCAAACTTGCCAGGGTCAAATGTTATCTCACACATGACGGTTATCAAGTTTGCTATATTCTCCTACAACAAGTTATTTAACATTTGCATTATATATTAAATGATCTATTACGACTACAATTAGGTAAACATGTAAGTAATTACTAACCCGCAAATCCATATTATCAGCTTCCTCCAAGCAATAAGACATTTCTTCCAAGTTATAAGGATTCTGATCTTGAGCTTGACGAAGCCGATCTTGTACAGAGAAACGTGGGGGTCTGTAGAGTGCCGGATCAGTATTGAATGTTGACACAGCTTGAGAAGTGTAATTTGGTGGGTACCACTCCTTAGCATCCGCAGACAAATTTGATTTCAGAGGTTCAACTACGAAATATAAAGCAAGTTATAAAACACACCATCAAAAAAACATGAAACTGATAAAGAAGATGGACCTACTTAAAATTGTTGAATATGAAAAAAAAATATTATTCGATACGATCTAGTATGTTTGTCGGGGACAATCAACGTCATTACAAATGAAAATCCTTACTTTCACCTGTAGCATTATAATTATGAAAAACGCAGTCCGCTGTGGCCCGGTATGACGTCGTCATTCCGCGCCGGATTCGGTGCGAGAAAGTATACTGAATGAATTAACCGGACAATTTGTTAATAGTTGCATACCTTTTGAGTCCTCGGTAACAATCCTTGGACGGCGGAGCTCTCGTGGCTGATTGTCGGGTTGCTGCCAACCGCGGCCCCTGCCTCTCGGGCCACTCTCACCGTTGTTCATTTTAACAGTTAGTCCACGAATAAAATTGTACGTATGATATATTGTGATAGTATTCCATAAATAGCAAAAAGATAATCTTTAAATTTCGTGCGCTTATAATCGTTCGATGAATTCGACACGTAAACAAAGAAAATACTCTTTGCAACTAATTTCACGACACAACCACCATGTTCTTAATGAGGGAAAGAGATAGTAAACTTTTAACTTTTCTTTCAATCTAGACGACTATGGAAGTTAAAACGTACTGCCGTGGTACACAAATAGTATAAAAGCCGAAATTGAACAATCTCATTGCTAAATGTTTAATAAAATATTAAAAAAAAAAAACAAGAAATTCGCCAATCAATACCCTCTATATATTTGGAAACACTTTTTGTGGTAACATTTAAATATACGTATCATAATAATCAAAAATTACATATCAAGTTATATAATAATATTATATAAGTGGTATATAAATAATATTATATAAGTTTATATATTCTCGTCTATAATTTTTTTTCGTGGCTACGTCCGCGTGAAATTTTTCCGGGATACAAGTCCCGCTCTATATTTTTCCGGGAGAGAAAGGAACTTGTCCTTCCCAGGGTCTCGAACTATCTTCATACCAAATTTCATAGAATTCTGTTAGATAGTATTTGAGTATATCCCGTTCAGACAGGCAAATATATGCGGCGCAGAACTTGGTTTTATGATATTTTTGTAATTTTTTAAATAGAAACAATTCGTCATACGCAATGCACGCAACGGAAGCTCTCCAAAAGAATAAGTGTTCCCCATTTTTGCAACATTTTTATTGTCGCTTCGCTCCTATTGGTCATAGCGTGATGCCATATAGCCTATAGCAGAGACCAATAAACTAGAGCCTATCTCAGAACAATGACAAGTATAGAAGTAACATTATGACATTTGAGTGTACTCTGTCTTTGACAGCAAGAAATTTAATTGTGTTGCGATCTCTTCTGACATCTTATCGATATCGATAGATGCTTTGTCTATCGGCTATGGTAAATTCACAGACCTGCTAAAATAAACACTTTTCGGTCAGTCAACTACAAACCGTTGCAAAATGCTATTTTAGATAAAGGTTTTAACCTTTATAAAAGATATCAAAACCCTAATTTGGTATTCAAGTACCAAATGAGGTCTGGGTATATAAAATCACTCGTTAAGAAGCTGTTAAATTACAATAAACTATAGAACTACCGGCTCTCTTCGAGCTAAATTTTATCAAATTTTCATTTGCTATTTACAGCTGTTTCCATGCCTTCCGAAACGTCATTCACACAAAAATGGTTTAGCATTTAGATTATTAAATTAAGAAAATCTTAGAAATTTCGGAAGGAATGGAAACCGCTGTAAGTAACAAACAAGAAATCGGCCGGAATTTCGTTTAGGAGAAAGCCAGTACGCCTTCTGTTCTTTTCTGACTTTCTTAGCGATTAAAAGATACCCAAGAGGTGTAATTTGACAGAAGCTACTAAAATGGGACAATAAAATTAAAACACAGCGGTATCATTCATGTCACATATGTTTGATAACTTATTTCAATGTTAATAAAACTTTGTCGAAATGCTTAGAGCAAACACGGTGCTGTTTTTTCCAATGCCAACTGGGACGAGCTATGGCAACGATCCATTTTTGCCTCATAGCATTATCTGTGGGGAATCTGCAATGAAACACACTATGAAAATCAGATAGTTTCCTCAACCCCCAGCCTTCGCGCACGGTTTCCAAGTGGCTTTTACCACTTCACCACCGTATATTGAAAGTAAAACGCAATTTATGCAAAATAGTCAACTACGATATACTAACATCTATGTTATCGACAGAATATGCAGAACAACACTATTGAACACGACTACGTAAATTGATAAAAATGAAAAATACTTAATAATTACTGTATCGAATGGCCAACAGCAGATTATAATATGACTACAGCATAATAAAGATTAATAAATAATACTTTTTGCACTTATGTACAGGGTTTAAGCAAATATATTAGGTTTTTTGTTTACTCACCGATGAAAGCTGATGATTTCAGTTTCATTTTCTTTACGACAAGAATGAGATTTACACCCCACAATAACGCAGGCCATTGCTTGTTCGTAGGGCTATATTATACTTAAACAGCACTGTGTATTTATTAAAATTAACAACAAAAATATTACAAAACATGTAGCCACTTTTGAAAAGCACGCGCTGAAGTATAATGTAAATAAATTGTGTGGGCGCGTTTATGACATGGTTTTGAGGTTGGCAAGTTGGAACATTTGACATTTTATTTGCTTTTTAATTCGGCATCATAAAGAGGACCAAAGGTAACCATTTGATAATTTTAATGTGTACGCAAGCCGACCTTAGCAACATAATATTTGTCTCGTTCTTTTCAACGGTTTTGGCCTATTTGAAAAAAAGTACAAGTATATGAGGGTAATTTAGATTCCTTCTATGCTTGTTCTTATTCTGAGGAGCCTATAGCCTTCTTCAATAAATAGGCTATCCATCACAAAATATTTTTTCAATTCGAACCAGTAGTTCCAGATTAGCGCATTCAAACAAACAAATTCTTCAGCTTTATATACTAACTAGCTTTTGCTCGCGGCTCCGCCCGCGTTATAAAGTTATTCAGGCTAAAGTTTTCCGTTATAAAAATAGTAGTTTCCCGGGAGCCTATGTTCTTCCCAGGGTCTCAAACTGTCTCCATACCAAATTTCATCTTAATACGTTAGGTAGTTTTTGAGTTTAACACATTAAGGCAGACAGATGCAGCGGGGACTTTGTTATATTATTTAGAACTTTTTAAGTGAAACAATCCCGTCATACATCATTGTTGCATAACTTTAACCGTTTACGCAGCGCAGGCAACGGAAGCTCTCAAAACTCATAATTTTCCCCGTTTTTGCAACATGTTTCATTACTGCTCCGCTCCTATTGGTCATAGCATGATGATATATAGCCTATAGCACTCCAGGAACAAAGGGCTATCCAACACAAAAAAGATTTTTTTCAGTTCGAACCGGTAGTTCCTGAGATTAGCCATTACTGCTCCGCTCCTATTGGTCATAGCGTGATGATATATAGCTTATAGCGGTCCACAAATAAAGGGCTATCCAACACAAAACGAATTTTTCAGTTGAAACCGGTAGTTCCTGAGATTAGCCATTACTGCTCCGCTCCTATTGGTCATAGCGTTATGATATATAACTATGAGCACTCCACAAACAAAGGACTATTCAACACAAAAATATTTTTTTCAGTTCGAATCGGTAGTTCCTGAGATTAGCCATTACTGCTCCGCTCCTATTGAATATAGCGTGATAATATATAGCCTATAGCTCTCCACGAACAAAGGGCTATCCAACGCAAAAAGAATTTTTCAGTTTGGACCGGTAGTTCCTGAGATTAGCCATTACTGCTCCGCTCCTATTGGTCATAGCGTGATTATATATAGCTTATAGCGGTCCACAAATAAAGGGCTATCCAACACAAAACGAATTTTTCAGTTGAAACCGGTAGTTCCTGAGATTAGCCATTACTGCTCCGCTCCTATTGGGTATAGCGTGATGATATATAGCCTATAGCACTCCACGAATAAAGGGCTATCCAACGCAAAAAGAATTTTTCAGTTTGGACCGGTAGTTCCTGAGATTAGCCATTACTGCCCCGCTCCTATTGGGTATAGCGTGATGATATATAGCCTATAGCACTCCACGAACAAAGGGCTATCCAACGCAAAAATATTTTTTCAGTTTGGACCGGTAGTTCCTGAGATTAGCCATTACTGCCCCGCTCCTATTGGGTATAGCGTGATGATATATAGCCTATAGCACTCCACGAACAAAGGGCTATCCAACGCAAAAAGAATTTTTCAGTTTGGACCGGTAGTTCCTGAGATTAGCGCGTTCAAACAAACAAACAAACAAACTCTTCAGCTTTATATAATAGTATAGATTAGTATAGATAGACCCCTTATTCATAGACGTTATTTATCTAAGGACGGAGCAATGCTGTGATAACAAGTCTGTTTCTCAGTGCCGATGGCATGGCAGCATTCGCAGTGCGTAGACATAGGGCCGTTATGATTGACTAATATTGAAATACAACTTGCATCTAGTTGGCTGTCAGATAAACAAAGCTGAGAAACAGACTTATTACCCTGGTTCTATATCGTTGCTGCAGTCTACTTTAATGTCAAATGTGTTGTGCCAATTGCTGTTTGCCGTTGGTGTCTTTTTGTTTGGTTAACTTCGGGTCGCAAGTTTTATACACTTATATTATAATTTTAAACTTCTACCTACTCGATATTGGCAAAATCACCGATAAAACGGTGGAGCCATTTTTATTTGAAAAGAAGAAGAAGAAGAAGAATTGTTACCACAGCAATGCTCGGTCCTTAGATAAATAACATCTATGAATAACGGGGCTAATTTATAGATTTTTTTGCAATGAAGTTATTTTTTATTAAGTAAGTATTTTATTTTAAGTTTTTTTATCTTCTCCCATTACTGGCGTATTTCACCAGAGCCGCGGGTATTATGATGCCACCGATTTCGATAGACGATTCGGATCGCGCTTTTTCTATCGATCGCATAAACCGACTAAACAGAATAAAGCTTTTCGCCTTTTTTACACACTCTATACTTACAAATAACTTATTTTGCTTGGTTTATTTTCTCGGGATCGTGTGGAATATTAAGATTGAGTTTGTATAATGAAATCCGGCGTTAGTAGGTTGACTCATTTTTTGCCCGCTTTGTTCTAATTTAAAAATTTACAAATTCATATTTGTTTAGGAGTAAATCCGCCTCCTTATAACATCCTAAAATCGCATCCGTGTGGATTATTAAGTAGTGGGATTCTCAAATAACAATACTTATGTAAATCATAAATTATTAATAGTTTCATTAGACGCGGCGCGGCTTCTTATTTATGTCAATCCCAAATGTCACTGTACGTACTCATAACTCCGGCGCCGCATATGAATAGCATAAGTTTAAATCGCAACTGTTTCTGATAGAGGAGCGGATCCATGTTCATTTGGTATGCGAGGAATGCGCGTCCACGGGACCATCTCCATCCGAACCTACAGACCTTAACTGCCATTTCTCCAGATAACTCTAGGGTTATAAGACCTATAGTCCCACATAAACAACCAGATTTCCTCGCGGATACTGTGAATGTTGCCAAAAATAGTATTATACATATCTTATGTCTGGTTTATTGCTTCACATAAAATATTATCATAATATTGTTTAGCCAGGAATATGAAAATTATAAGAAAATAATCCATAATCATCTAAGTACATGTAATGTGTACATATATAATTACTAAAATACTCATAAAAATAATGAACTATTAATATAACAATTTCAATAACTAAAATCTACTGTACATTAATGAATTTATGATCAAATCATACATGATAATAAAGACGAGTAATGTCATAATGAAAGTGAAACCTAGTGTAAATTTCAGCCCATGATAATCCCTGGTCAATCAATTTAAATTTAATAACATCTTGTAAATTTGTGGTAATAATAAGCAAGGTTTTGTGCCTTATATATTTTTTATAACAAAATCTTTAAACATTCATAGAACTTATAAAATGGTCACACTGATAAATAATTTATTTTCACAGTTCAAATTCTAAGGCAAATTAGGCACATGTATGTTGCAAAACAAAACTTTTCTCACAGAATTTAGCACCGCTTGCAACAGATCCATTAGATCATAGAAATGGCACACTATATATTTGTAATTTAAAGGGAAATGTTTTAATAAACATATTGTAATTTTTGTGGGTATGGTCTCATCAAATATATAATATATATACAAGTATTGCATTTGTGCAATATATGTTACATATTCACTACATAATTTAATTGGGCTTATGACATTACATATGTTCCTTTTTTATATACTAAATGATTCTCCACAGCCACATGTGCCTTTTATATTAGGGTTATTAAATACAAATTCAGCTGATAGTTTATCTTCCACATAATCCATTTCAGTTCCTGAAATAACAAAAATAATATATATTAATAGGGAAATATACCAAATGTAAATATAAATATTTAATAATAGTATAACTGTTCCATAACCTTTCTTACTTTCATTATGAGTGTAAAAACATAATGAAATAAAAATTCTCCAAGTGCAAGTAATATTTATATCAGCAGAATATTGCTGTCATTTTTGGGACTAATAGTTGGCTGTCATCTAAGTTTAACACAATAGTTTTATTATGAAGTGATTTGCAACACCTTTAGCTTGGCCTATAGTAATATGTCAATGAAAATAATGTTCAATTCCATGCAGTTGTTTTTGCATGATGTGTGTACAAACATACACAACAGTAAAAAATTCTCAAAACTTGCTTTGGCTTCTGTTGCCAAAAATAAACACCACCCATACTACTTTTTCTTCAATATTTATAATGTACAGATTTCAGCCTGTTACAATTTTATAACTAGTTTTTGCTTAAGGCTGGGCCCTTGTGAAAGAGTTTTCTGGGATTATAGTGCCGCTATATATTTTCCGGGGATAGGGAGTTGCCTATGTCTTTCTCAGGATCACCAATTATCTCTAATCCAAAATTAAGATTTTTCAATTTAAATCAGTAGATCCTAAGCACATTAAAATAAACAAACAAACTCTTCAGCTTTTACAATAGTATAGGTTTCTTTAAAAGCAATTATTCTGTCATTTTTGTAACTTATACCATTGACACAGTGCATGCAAGAAAAACTCCCGAAAGGAATCAATGTTCCCCGTTTTTGCGACCTGTTTCATTGACTTAGTAGTATAAACATGGCTTAAAAGGATACAAACCTAGTAATGTCAACTGAGCCTTTTTGTCTATTATAATAGTTACACCATCCTGTTTCACTTCCTCATCTAGTTTATCTTTATTTTTTGCATAATCCAAAGTGTACGAGAGTCCATTGCATCCCCTTTGGCGGACTCCAACTTTGAGACCTATATATCCTTTGGCTGCTTCTTTTTGCATAATTTCTTTAACTTTATTTACTGCCGATGGAGTTAAAACTAGTGCAGCTCGTGAAGGCAATACTCTTTTCTTAACGGCGCGCACTGTGGCGCTAGCTATTGTTTTTGTAGCCATCTGAAAAAAGAATACATGTATTTGATTAGTATTTCACTGTACGTAATTTATTCATAATTGAGTACCAATCTATTATAAAAAAATACAATTTGCAATGATAAACGTTGGTAATTGTTACTGTAAAAGCATATACATACATGGCTGTTGGTTTTATTACTTTTCTTAAAATTTCATTGGATATTATTTCATAACACGGGTTATATTTTTTCGCTTTAATGTCGTGTCTTGAGATTCTTGGTCGTATGACGTATAAAATCAATAGAAAACATGCCAAAATACTTGCGTCAAAATTTATGTCAAATCAATTATGTCATTGCTGAACTATAAATAATCGATATTTTTATTCGATTTACAAGGTACCGTTAACGTTGGCAAGGAGGTGTCATTTTCTAATTATGATAAGTCGTTAAATGGTTATAACGCAATACTTCACGAGTTTGTGTTTGAATCTTACCTAAATTATAATCCCACATCCCATCATAAAAAACAATAGGTACATATGTTTCACCCAAAGTAAAATACAACTAGAAATATAATTAACTATACAAAATTCGTTAACCCAGAATAAAGTGATAAATCCCTCAAAGACGAACCACTGGTAGCAAATATATCGAGTGATCGGATATCAATACTCAATATGTATGGAGTTAGATAGTTCCGTATCTAGGTAATGTACTCAATATCGCAACTTTAACGCCATCTTATGGAAAAAACTAAAAACATTCTTGTTGCTTTAAATTGCTTTTTTGCTCAATCGTAGACATTTTTTTTTATTAAAACTTATTAGCACTGCGTGCGATAGTGTAGGTAAGTAGACTACAAAAGTGAATAATAACAATATAATCAAAGAAATATCGGACTTGTAGCAGAGAAGTATAATCGATTAATCGAATCTTTAGAACATCGATATAACGTGTACATCTCTAATTCCTATCCGAAATTGACACGTCTCCCTCCTTACGTACGTACCTACCTACCTACTTTATCGTGCTTCATGCTTGTGTAGCGTGTCGGTAATGATTTTTCCAATTCAAATGTATTAAAAATTTAACATGGGTGGACAAAAATTTGAATATGATGAAAGTGGATCAACTTTCTTTTACTTTGTTCTATCTTTCCTGGCTCTCATATTAGTTCCTGCCACGTTTTATTATTGGCCCAGGAAAAAGAAAGAAGGTAAGAAATTAATAACTTTATACACTTAGATTTGTATACACAAGTTTTTAGTGATTTATACTGAGATAATAATAGATATTGATTTTAACTTGGTTTAAACGGTGAGCATTGTAGTGTAACTTCGTACTTAGCCGATATACCGTTATAATAATATGACGAGCCACCATATGACGACATACTTGCAGTGTCGGCAAACGATATTCCTGTAACATTGATCTAATTAATAGCGTTTATCATCAGGGTTATTCTGAAATTTTTTTTACAGATCCCACAAAGTTAGCCGAAAGATGTCAATGTCCAAATTGCGTAAATAAACAAATTATCATAGAACAATCACAACCTTACAAGAGTGTTAAGAATTTTTTTACTAAATTGGCAATCATATCAGGATGGGTTTTACTTGGGTTCTTGGCTTACAAGGTGTCACAATTTGATTATGAAATGTCCAACTTTGATCCCTATGAGATTTTGGGACTGCCTCCTGGGTCTACACAAGCAGAAATCAAGAAATCATACCGTAAACAATCTCTTATACTCCACCCTGACAAGGAAACTGGTGATGAAAAGGCATTCATGAAGCTAACTAAGGCTTATCAAGTAGGTTTAATGATTTTATACAATTCTATACAAATATATTTTTTTAAATTTATTTATCATATCCTAATGTCAGGTTGTGCTCCCTATGAAATTCTAATATCTTAATTAACCACATTAGACATAGAATCATGTTACATGTGAGTATGTTATACCTAATAATTCTTATTTTAGGCACTAACGGATGATGAGGCAAGGCGTAATTGGGAGAAATATGGCAATCCAGATGGTCCAGGAGCTATGAGTTTTGGAATAGCACTGCCTAGTTGGATAGTTGAAAAAGAAAATAGTGTTTGGGTTCTGGGACTCTATGCTCTTGTGTTTATGGTGGCTTTACCAACAGCTGTAAGTAATATTTTTATTTTAAATTTATATTTTTTTATAAATTTTGTCTGAATAATAATCTCTTATAACTGATAAGTTCAAAATAAAACACAATGAATACCTTGATGAATTCAAATCTTGATTGTTAACATAACAATAGTCTTTTAATATGAGTAATGTTTTCTCACTAAAATCAAATTAGATTTTAGTGTATGAGTGATAAAACATCAAAGATATATTAATCCATTAAAGATTTTATTGTAAGACATATGGCCATATGCACTTAGGCCTAACCTCTTTCAGTAATAGAGGATGTCCGTGCCTGACAATAGTACTGTGTATAATACAGGTCTGATATTATTATTTATTTTCTATACTTTACAGGTTGGTACATGGTGGTACCGTTCAATCAGATTCTCTGGGGAACAAGTTTTGTTAGATACAACACAAATGTATTTCTACTTCTGTCACAAGACACCATCAATGCCACTGAAAAGAGCCCTTATGATCCTTGCTGCATCTTGTGAATTTGATAAGAGACATAATTCCGAAATCATAGAAAGAGTAACTGATAATGAAGAAGTTCCTATGGTGAGTACATAAGTAAGTACATCTATAAGCTAATGATATTAAAAAAGGATGTGTATTAGAAAATTGAAAAAGAAATGTTTCTACCCAAACAACATTAAGATGTCTGCTAAATGTCCTCTTAACAATGATTTTCCAAAACTCAAATATCACCATTACAATGCAAAATATGAAGATGCAAAACTATTCCGATTGGGATGCTTTCATACATGATTGTTAAATATGAATTCTTTTTTGATCTGTAAATGTAGGAAAAGCTAAAGGAATGTGTCTGCATGCAAATGCAACACTTTTTACATTTAATTCTAAGGCTTTGTGTTGTATTATTTAGTGTTTTGAATATCAGTAATTCTTAAGGAAACCATGATATATCATTTTGTACTTGTCAATCAATATGAGATTCTTATTTTGCAAAATAATAATTATTTAATTATTATTTTCAGTTATTACGTGAACTGCCAAACTTGGGTGAAAAGAATAAGGAACAGCCGCTGTGTCGTCCATACAGCATCAAGGCTCGTGCGTTGCTGCACGCTCACTTGTCCCGCATGCGCCTGCCTGTTGATACGCTCGAGTGCGACCGGCGCTACATAGTATCGCGCTGTCCTGATCTCATTGTGGAAATGGTTAACTGCGTCAACCAACTTATCGCCCTCGCTTATGCAAGAAGAAGTGAGTTCCTTATAAAGCAAAATAGTTTAATGAGTTGTATATTATTGGTATGTTCAAAATAGAATATGTGTCATACAGGGTCCGCATATTTTCTTAGTCTTAGTACTTGGTGTTGTTTGTGATTATTACTGGAGATTTATAGTTATTTTTTAATAAGAAGTTTGACTGACGATGCAAATTGTTTAAGATAACCAAACCAATGTCTATTTCAAACGAAATTTACGCTAGTCCATTTTTAGAAAAACCGTCAGATGAAAGATAGGCAAATATGCTATCCACCAAATGACTATATTATGTGAGTGTTAAACTGTAGAGTCTGAAAATACATAAACAATTTCTTTATCAGTGTTTTTCAGTTCAGTTTGGTTTTACCAATCACTTATAATTACTTTATCTTTGTCTTTTCCTATAATTTACAAAATATAATTTATTTTATTATACATTGGCCTGATATTCCTAATACATGCATTATAAATGTAAATATGTTTTATAGTTATATATTTAGTTTATAGTTATTCAAATGTGTATTCTGTGATAAACAAATCATGCCTTTAAGAAGTAAGGCAATACGAATTGTTTTATGCCTTACATTGGATAGTATACCATATGATGGAAATTTACACATCATTGTAAGAATATATTGCAGTACATTTATGGATAGACTATTGTATTGTATGTTATAATTTCAGTACCCCGCTTACCAACAATAGAAACTATTGAGAACTGCATGAAGTTGTCTCCCATGATAGTGCAAGGGCTTTGGGAGTTCAAATCGCCTCTTCTTCAGCTGCCATACATCACAGAGGACCATCTCAAATACTTTACTAACCGCAAGAAACATATTAAATCATTGTTACAACTTGCACAACTCCCCGGCGAAGAGAGGCGACAAGTTTTGAGGTTTCTAAACGATAAACAGTATGATGATGTCATGAAGGTTCTAGGAAATATGCCCTACATTCATTTCCAAGTTAATACAGAAGGTATGCATAGTATATTTTTAAGATATTAAGTCTATATAACTAGTATATATGACCACTCTTGCCAGGGCAGTATCTGCAAAGGATTTTGTTAAAGAATCATTCATTACAGACTTGTGTATCGTAATATTATGATCAGTATAATTGCTCAATAAATTAATGTTCATTGTGAACACTTACCATACGGTAATCTAAATGCCCACTGGTTTTCTTACTGGTATAAAATAACTAGGTTAGATGCTTGTGTTGAATATTTTATGTGTTCTACTTTGAGCCGACGCTTAGTAACATGTGTAGCATATAAATAAATTTTAAAGAGCCACCATTTTATGTTATGTTTAAATATTGCATTGCTTAAAATAAAAAAAATAATTCTATCCTGTGCCTGCCAGAACAGTTCTTTTATTAAGTCAAAATAATGAATTATAATATTATATTCTTGATACAAAAAACTTTATCTGAATGTACTATTTTAACTAGATATAATACACTTTTCCACAGGTACATCACTTATGATAATATATTTTGACTTTATGTTACTAAATGAATCCACACACTTTTTTTTTCGAAAATACACTTTACAATAAGTTACTCAAACCATACGTGTAAAATAATGAAGTGCAAATTTGGAACAAAATAAATATCAATAAAAAGTAATTCTAATTTGACGCGCCCTATTTCCATCATTACTTTAAGAGACTTGTCACAGCGACAATATCACACTTTTAGTCAGAAATGCGATCACATACATACCATATTTGCATTAAACTAAAAAAAAAAACTGGGATTTGCCAATATATTCGTGATTCATGGTTGATTTTTTGCACAATATTAGGAAAGGTAAAGAAGTATAATATGTAGATGCATTTATTAATGCAATACTAAAATGACCCTTTGTAATATGTATGTACTATGTAGTGAAGTTCATTTATTGTTCATTTAGTGATTGACGACGAGAACTCAACCGTGGTGACTGCTGGCGCTATTGTGACTGTAACGGTATTCTTACGGCGAACCAATATGAAAGAGCTGTTTGGAGACACAACTATTAAAGAGAAAAATATCAAGTTAGTACGAAATATTATCAAATATTTCATTTTAATTAAGTGTGATATTTTGGTGCCTGCCTATGTGGCGTAGTTGTATTACATACGACTGCAGTGCTGAGGTCTCGGGTTCGATCCCTGGGTCGGGCAATGAAAGATTAGATCTTACTACTCGGTATCAGCCCGGAGTCTAGGAAATTGTGCCCAATATGGCGATAGGATTGCCTCTTATCACATCACGGGACGGAATACGCACGGCGAAAAGGGGGTGTACTAGTTGAACGTTTGTTTGCCCTTTTTGAGATTAAAGGTGTGTGGTGTATGATATTATGGCATAGTTAACATGAGAATTGATTTGGTTCATATGTATAATTGCCATTTTTTTTATATCACACCCCATATGAGACGTTCCACAAGCTATCATTTTAGATTTTCTGATCTCAAATCCGTGAACGCTGGTGTCTCGCAAGTCTGTGTCCTATCGCCTACGCTGATTCTTCTGCTTGCAAATCATATCTCTGGGGAAATCGTCGACGAGTGCCGACTCAAACTTGTGTCCAAATTTGAAACCTTACTGTCCAGTCTTGGATTGGAATCGACACAATTTTGTCCAATTCAACCCCGAGAAGACACAAGTTTGTGCATTCACCGCAAAAAAAATCGCAGTTTTTCGTTTCACCTCAATTCCAAAGCACTCTTCTAACTACCACTCCCAGTATTGGACTTCTTGGAGTCGACATATCGAGCGACGTACAGTTCCGCGGTCACATACAGGGTAATGCCAAATTGGTCTAAAAGAAGCTTGTTGAGCTCAACAGATCAAGGCGGTTGGAATATTGTTCCCATCATTGGGCAGGGAGGGGCAGCCCAGGACCAGCTTCTCCCTTCGACTGCTTTCAACGTCGGGCAGCTCGTATCGTCTATGACCATGTTCTCTTCAATCGGCTTGATCTTTTGGTTCTGGTATTACAGATGTGTATAGGCGGCTGTAATCACTTACCATCAGGTGAAACGTATGTTCGATTACCCCTATAACATAAAAAACATAGGTTTTCTGTGTATTTTATGCCATAGACAAATATTAAAATAATTATTTTACTATTCACTCAGAGAGGACGAAGAAGGCGGTGGTGAAAATGGCGAAAAAATAGAAAATGACAAAAACGATAAGAACGACAAAAAGGAAACGTTTAAAAGGCCTGTGTGGATGAAACAAGCGAAACGACACGCTCCCGCTAAAAAAACAAAGAAGACAGTCGCGAGCAAACAACAAACCAAGGCCGCGCCGCCGTCCGCCACGCCGCCGCCGCCCGCCAACGACAAAAAACCCAAGGAACCAAAGAAAAAGGACGACGACGGTACCTTTCATTAGAGTTCTTAATGATACATTGGAATTTATAGATCTGAGCCGACTCTTTATCATTTACCTAAAGCAAAAATACTCTAAAAATGTTAGACGGATTCAGTTGTTTTTTAAGTTCACAATAAGAAAATTTTACCATGATATTAGTTACTAAATTATTGCCAACACATCGCCTCTTTCTAGTAAGAAGTTCTGAGTTAAATTTCCTTGTTAGGCGTCCTAAATATGAGTATCTGTCTTGTCATAAACAGACATAAGGCTCGGCTCGGGGAACTTTATTTTGAGAAAATATAAATTAATTAATGCATTCAGGCTCGGAATCAGAAATGGGCAGTTCAGACGAGATGGCGTCGAACAGCTCCGGGTCAGAGGACGAGTCGCGCGACAAGTCGTCGGCGGCGGACGACGACGACGACCAGTGGGACAAATTCCAGAAACGGATACAGAAGCGCGAACGGCTCGAGGGACGTTCTAAGAGCTCGCACCCCGTACACTGTCCATACTTCCCACAGGTATTATTTTTCAATTGTGAACTATATTAATGCAGATTATATTAACGTTATGAATTTTTAATAGCTTTTTGTACAGAAACGTACGTATGTATCAAGTCTCTGTTAATGTTGTTCGGAGTAGCGCGAATCAAGATTGCTATTGAAATGAAATTGGCTATATAGATAAAGTACCGGTGTGCGTATTGTGTAATGTGTGCAGGAGAAGCAGGAGTACTGGTGGTGCTACATCTGCGACCGTAAGTCGCACACGCTGCTGACGGCGCCGGCGCACGTGACGGCGCTGGTGGCGGCGCACGAGCTGCAGCTGCGGTTCACGGCGCCGCGCTGGCCCGGCCTCTACACGCTCGCCTGCTGTCTGCGATCTGGTACCCAAACCTTAGCACTGTTCATTATTACACTTACTGCGACGCCCCGTATTGATACTTCTACAGATTGTATAAATGCGCGCCATTGGCGATCCTGGCTTATAGGAGTTCAGTGAAATGTGTGAGGGCGGGATGGTCTCTACACTTCTATAGATTTTAACGTTTTGAAAACTTTATGTTTAATAAATTATAACTACTCTCGTCAGTCCTTATAGCCGGTCTGAAAGTAGTTATTTATCTCAGCTCTAAACGCCTCCCTTTATTCTTTAGTCGTTGATAGCAGTAACCCGTTATGTGACCATGACTATGAAATAAAATGTGCCGATACCTACGTCTAATCCACGGTACGTGGTTCTGTGAATGCTAGGGTAGAAACCTACTCAAGGACAGAAGTTATCTTTTAGGATGAGTTCTTATTGATAAGTACTTTTTACTATTTTTAATTCCAAGGGCGCGTTAATGGGGGCCATTTCTTTCATTACCACTACTTTAAAAACAAAACGCCTCATGTCTTCGTACAGAAACCAATAAAGATGATAATGATGATAATAACATGGGCGTGATCAAAAACCACTGAAGCGCTTACCACTGAATAAATAAATAAATTATTTACTTTATATATTATGAAATAAACCCAGAAAAAAAGCATAATAAAATAAATAGTAGATTTGATTATAATTAAATTCAACGTGCACATAAATTGATTGACCTTGCTTGGTTTAATGATAATTATGAGCTACTATTTCAAAATAACTTCTTAGGGCTAGAAAAAGAACAAACAAATCCAATCGAACAACTTTAGGATAGTGAAACTACTGCAATCCGGGACAAGCCAATGAACAGTTATATAATCGACTTTTAACAGACCTAAAAACACGGGATTGTGTCTATGTTCGCTATATTATATAAATATTTTTTTTCATTAGAATAACTAACAAAAATATTACGTTGCATTGTTGCAAAAAAAGTGAATTTAAGTGGCTAAGCGGAAAAATAACAGACAATTTAACAATTTTGCTCAAATGAATAATCCTATTGATAGGGCTAGTTAACTTTAGTCACAGAAAATATGTGTCAATGTAGTACCCAAGTTTATCAAAAACAGAAAAACCCAATGACTGTCTAAGCCGGAGATTTAATCAGAGATCTCAGCGTGATAGTCGTACCGCGTACACAATACATACATACATATTTTGTGAATAATATAACAATATAAGAGAAATTGAAAATGTATTTAAAATGATTTTGTTATAATATGTTGGTACTAATAAATTGTATGCCGATTTTCAGTAACCTAAAAATGTAAAAGATATTATGTTCTTTCTTATGAATATTTTTTACGTTTTCATCCATATTTTTAGTATTTTCATGCATATTTCGAGCTTTTTAAGTTGCTTATAATTCAGTCTCTACTGATAACAAAAACTTTTTCTTTATTTCAGCTCATATTAAGCAAAATTCATAATCAATTTAGAAAATAATAATTATTGGTTGTAGCATCCATAAAACAACAAAAACATAATAAAGGTGTTCACCATATTTTGTTTTAAAACATAAAACTGATTAAACATGCCTACTCTCTCTGTGACGAAACATAGGAAATTGCATATTTGTCATGACATACAATTTGCACGTTCGTCACGTATAAAACATGTTTATAAATGTGCTCTCTTGGTTACTAAGTATGTGCCATATAATTGCAAATCTGTTCATGCCGCTTCTCTACTTAATTTCCATTATGTCGCGTAAGGAAATTAATAATAATTGTTTGACACCACAAATTAATTACTTAAATCCTAAAATATCACACCTATCTTAGTTTTCATCTTATATTTCCTCAGATGTTAGGGCCCATGCAATAGGCGGCGAGCCTATAGCCGTTTACCATTGGAATTGTACCTAGTAAATAGTACAAATTATAACATTATTAAAATACACGAATGATTAATAGTCTTATGAATAGTTGAACACAGGATGCTATGAATGCTTCGGCTTGTACGGCGAATTATTTGATAACTTAAAGGTCCAATGCACGTTATTCATAGAGGCTCAGGCCCAAAAAAGGACACTGGAAAAAACGCTGTATTTTTTGTTTACGTATTTTAATACTAAAACATTTAAAGTAATATAAAAAATATAATTAAAAGTCCGTTAGACCAATTTAATAAAAAAAAAACTTTAATAAACTCACTAAAAATAATGAGAAAGCCATAGCCATTTTACTATAATTCATAATATACTAGTCGACTCGGCAGACGATGTCCTGTCAATTATGAATTTGCAGCGCGCATTCTTTCAATCGACGAAATTAACTTTTCTTAAATTTTCTAATGTTCCGTTCAACTTCCTTAATTTTTTCTTTTATAAGAACCTTCTCCTGACATCAATTATCACAACATAAAAAGAATTTGCGAAATTGATCCATCCGTTCACGCGTGATGCGAACACCAAGAGAAATAGATATTCATTTTTATATATTATATAGATGTGAAAAAAATACTTAGACCTCATTAAATAAGTAAGTGCTTACAATAATAAGCATAAAAAAAAATAAAAGAAACTTAAAAATCTTAGGAACAGCCTCTATTTCAACTTGTAATTAACATCTACCGCCGGATTATATACTTTTTAACGATATGCACTGCGACGGCCGGCTCAGTAGGTGATACACAATATCATATTATTTAAATTATTGTAATCTACCTTGTACACAACAATTATAAAAAAATATCACTGTCAATGATAATGATAATGATGCACGGAAAAACTCACTGAGTTTATGATTGCATTAGTTAGAAGAATATGCTGTGTAAGTTTTTAACAAATATGTAAATAAATAAATGTAATACATTTACGAAATATATTTTGAGGTTAACACACTTAGTTTGAATTTCCGCCATTTTGAAAGTCACACAATAATTTCAATTTCTCAATAAATACATAAAATAACAACTAACTCTGACAGACTTTTAATAATGGATCAAAATGACTAAATTTATAACTATAATTATGAGCAATTCCGTTGAATTGTTTAAAGATTTCCACCAACTGGGCTTGTAACGGGCATCGCTCTAGTTTGTTTCTATATCCCTTCAGGGCCGTAGGTAGGAGGGGGGGGGGGGGGCATTGTGGGGCAATGCCCTACCTTAAAATACTAATGCCCTACCTTAATAATCAACTAAATTTTACTTCACTAAATCAAAATATATGGAGCAGCAGGTTTAATATTTCACATTTAGAAGTTGGTCCCATAGTAAGAGTTGTTCGTGTTGATAGGTGGAATAACCCAGTTTCGAGATTTAAGGGAATTTTGTTACAATCAGTATATTACTCTAACAATTACGTAAGTATTAACCGGATTCATTCACGGTCAGAAGTCGAGAAAGTCAAAAATCGATGGACCAGATCAGGTCTAGTAACATTTTTACTTCCGCCCTAACTGCAACCACAGTTGCCCTACCTTAAATTTAATTCTAGCTTCGGCCCTGTATCCCTTTTCCTCTTATAAGGTGTACAAAGCATCCACTATTCTGGTCGCATATGTTTATGGGCTTCGGTAAACACTCACTATCGTGTAAACCATCCACGCACTTGCGTGCCTTCCTATTGCCTTAAAAATGTTAACTGATACCAAATTTATATCACTCAATGCGTACTATTAAGGACAATGGCAAAAAAAGCTTTCAAGGAAATAATGCATTATATTCAACGTTTTTACCTAATTTGTTTCCTCCCATTTACTAAAGTACTCATGTAGATTTTATACTCTTATTTTTGTTTAATATTCAGCAACGCTGTATAATTAATACTAGCTTTTGCCCGCGGCTCCGCCCGCGTTTTAAAGTTTTTCAGGCTAAAGTTTTCCGTTATAAATGTAGTAGTTTCCCGGGAGCCTATGTTCTTCCCAGGATCTCCAAACTGTCTAAATACCAAATTTCATCTTAATACGTTGGGTAGTTTTGAGTTTAACACGTTCAGACAGACAGATGCAGCGGGGGACTTTGTTTTATAATATATTTTTTAGAACTTTTAAAGTGGAACAATCCCGTCATACATCATTGTTGCATAACTTTAACCGTTTACGCAGCGCAGGCAACGGAAGCTCTCAAAACTTATAAGTTTCCCCGTTTTTGCAACATGTTTCATTACTGCTCGGCTCCTATTGGTCATAGCGTGATGATATATAGCCTATAGCACTCCAGGAACAAAGGGCTATCCAACACACAAAGATTTTTTCAGTTAAAGCCGGTAGTTCCTGAGATTAGCCATTACTGCTCCGCTGCTATTGGTCATAGCGTGATGATATATAGCTTATAGCGGTCCACAAATAAAGGACTATCCAACACAAAACGAATTTTTCATATGAAACCGGTAGTTCCTGAGATTAGCCATTACTGCTCCGCTCCTATTGGTCATAGCGTGATGATATATGACTTTGAGCACTCCACAAACAAAGGACTATTCAACCCAAAAAAATTTTTCAGTTCGAATCGGTAGTTCCTGAGATTAGCCATTACTGCTCCGCTCCTATTGAATATAGCGTGATGATATATAGCCTATAGCACTCCACGAACAAAGGGCTATCCAACGCAAAAAGAATTTTTCAGTTTGGACCGGTAGTTCCTGAGATTAGCCATTACTGCTCCGCTCCTATTGGGTATAGCGTGATGATATATAGCCTATATCACTCCACGAACAAAGAGCTATCCAACGCAAAGATATTTTTTCAGTTTGGACCGGTAGTTCCTGAGATTAGCCATTATTGCTCCGCTCCTATTGGGTATAGCGTGATGATATATAGCCTATAGCACTCCACGAACAAAGCGCTATCCAACGCAAAAAGAATTTTTCAGTTTGGACCGGTAGTTCCTGAGATTAGCCATTACTGCTCCGCTCCTATTGGGTATAGCGTGATGATATATAGCCTATAGCACTCCACGAACAAAGAGCTATCCAACGCAAAAAGAATTTTTCTGTTTGAACCGGTAGTTCCTGAGATTAGCCATTACTGCTCCGCTCCTATTGGGTATAGCGTGATGATATATAGCCTATAGCACTCCACGAACAAAGGGCTATCCAACGCAAAAAGGATTTTTTCAGTTTGGACCGGTATTTCCTGAGATTAGCCATTACTGCTCCGCTCCTATTGGGTATAGCGTGATGATATATAGCCTATAGCACTCCACGAACAAAGGGCTATCCAACGCATATAGAATTTTTCGGTTTGGACCGGTAGTTCCTGAGATTAGCGCGTTCAAACAAACAAACAAACTCTTCAGCTTTATATAATAGTATAGATTTTAATATCACACATCGCGGAATTAATTAAGCAATCCTAAAATAACCGCCTTAAAAAAAAAGTGCATGTAAACTTAAGAACATTTAATTCGAAAAAAGAAAACAGTGCTCGTGGTTTTAATAAAAGTAAAATATTTTTTTAGATTTCGATGGTTTTTAAAGTAGGTATTATTAAGATACAATTAATGTATCTAAGCAAGACAGTAATAATAAAATAGGTACGGGAAAATTATATCAAAATATAGTGAAACAAGCGGCGATAGCCTAGTTGGGTGTGGAACGGTGTGCCAAGACGAATGCCCGCAGGTTCAAATCCCAAGGGCACACACCTCTGACTTTTCTAAAAAATCATGTGTGTATTCTTTGTGAATTTATCGTTCGCTTTAACGGTGAAGGAAAACATCGTGAGGAAACCTGCACATCCGAGAAGTTCTCTGTAGGAATTTCGAAGGTGTGTGAAGTCTACCAATCCGCACTAGGCCAGCGTGGTGGACTAAGGCCTTAATCCCTCTCAGTAGTAGAGGAGGCCCGTGCTCAGCAGTGGGCAAGTATATAATACAGGGCTGATATTATTATTATAGTGAAACATTTTTTTATAACTGATCTTCATAATATTTTTTTTTATTCGTCTCTTCTTTGGGAAGTGATTAAACTCCAGCGCAGTGCATATGCATTTTGAATCCATGGTCAGGTATTTTCCTTATCAGCTTGCTTGTGATTAGATCCTACAGAATGAAATGACTTCAAACTAGCGGCTGGTCCTAATACTAAGAAAACTAAACTAAGTCCTTCCCAGAGCCCGATGAATACACATTAATGTTCTGAATATCTTATTTTTGAGCTTTTCTTTCCGTAATAAATGTTCCATTTTTCACTTTTGGTGGGATAAATCAATAAGGCTATTGCCTTTAATATCCCGCATTTGATCTATACGCGTGCCTAATTTCATCCAAATTCATTCGGCGCACAGAACTCACAATTATATATTACTAGCTTTTGCCCGCAGCTCCGCCCGCGTGAGATAGTTTTTCCGAGATAAAGTTTTCAGTTATAAAAGTTACGCTATATATTTTCCCGGGATAGAAACTTTAACCGTTTACTCGGCGCACGCAACGGAAAACTGTTATATACCCTTTAGCCTTCCCGTTAAATGATCTTTCCAACACTGAAATAATTTTTCATTTCGAACCTATAATTCAAACAAACAAATACTTCAGCTTTATAATTATAATAGTATAGACTCCGGGACAAAAATCCCGCTATATTTTTTCCCGGGACACAAAGTAGCCTATGTCCTTGCCGTCTCTATCACCATACCAAATTTTATTGAAATCCCTTAGGTAGTTTTTGAAGTGGCTGAGGTGTTTGTTTTATAATATTATATTTTTTAGAATATTTTAACAGGAGCAATTCCGTAAAACATGGTTGGTACATAAATTTCACCGTTTACGCAGCGCACACAATGGAAGTTCTAAAAAGTAATAAATTTTCCCCGTTTTTGCAACATTTTTCTTTACTTCTCCGCTCCTATTCGTCATAGCGTGATGATATAATAGCCTATAATAGCCTTCCACGAACAAAGGGCTATCTAACACTAAAATATTTTTTCAGTTCGAATCAGTAGTTCACGAGATTAGCGCGTTTAAACAAACAAACAAGCAAACTCTTCAGCTTTATACATTAGTAGAAAATAGGATAAAACGCATTATAGCTATACAAATATTAACGTTAAAATATTTTCAGATTCTTATATTGGTATGGATCAGCAACAAGACATGAAACTGGACGTGAAGGAAGCGGCCGCCGTCCCTTCTGAACATCCGCAATGGGATCTTAGTGATTCTGATACTGATAATAATGATCAGGTAGTTACTTGAAATTCACATACATTCCATGTCGAGTGCTATGTAGGTTAATGTAATAATATCTTAAAACTGAAAATATACTCACACAACATTTCGTTTAACAGGGTGGCAACGAAAGTGAATTCACAACAGACGACGAGGTAGAAGTAGACTAACAGAAGAAAACTAAGTTATTTTTATAGAGTTTATTATCAAGGTGCATGTGGAGTCTGTCGTGCAGTCAGAGAGCGAGCGAGAATATATTATTTTATATTCTAACAAATATGTTTTTTATTGTTCATTACCTCTGTCATAAATAATTTATGTGCGTACATCGATATATACATACTACATTTGGTGTTCCGAGCATTCACTGTGTGTGTTCAACTGAATTGAACTGCAATCCGTACAAATGCTTTAGTATGGTTTCAATATTGACAGCTTGTGGTTGTGTACGGAGTGGCGCTCATAAAAATATAAGAATTCGATTCTAAGTGTAAACATGCATGTGAATAAAAAATATTAGTCAATTAAGTAAAATTATTTGTTGTTCGAGTGAATAAATAGGTTATAACAGTGACGTTTTGGTTGCCATCATAGTTCAGATTTCGAATAAACAGTTTGTATGGACATTCGCGTATACGTCAATGTATGCGTACAAAGAAAAAGGGATATTATTGTCTGTGTAATCATGTATTGAAATTACTATAAAATGAGTGAAAGAGGCCTACGTCTGGGGTGTCGTACCGGGTGCTCTATATGCGGTCATACAAAGGGATGACCACTCGTGAGGGTATCGTCCTCGGAAGCTGCGCGGGCGCGTGCTGCGGCAGCGCGGCGCGGCGCGGCGGTGCGATGCGGTGGAGGCGGAGTGGTGAGCCGCGGAGAGTTGCGGGCGAAGGTGCGGCGGCGCGGTGTTGCGGGGACGGCGCGCGGACTCGCGGCGGCGGTGCGGCGCGCGGTGTTAGGGAGGGCGGTCTGGGCCTGCCGGAGTGACGCGGTCGCACTCGCGCGCCTCTGCTCGCCATAGCTCCACGATCGAACGACCGACGCCCTACACGGTATCGTATTACCGCTCTATAAATATCTCGCGAGCGCGATCGCCAATTTGGAAACGGTTGCACGCCGTGTTTTGACCCGGTGATTGACAGTGTCGACTGAAGAGAACTCCCTGGACCGCCGCGTATCCGGTTGCCAACGTGAGTATCCTTGCGAATCGCTCCCGGGCCCGATTGCCCTTCGTGATGTTACCGCATCGCGGTTTTAAAATAAACAGCTGTTCTCGGAATCTATGGCGCTGGTAACGTGCTAATTTGAGACTGAACTGCCGCGAGCGCTTGTGGGAAATTCGAGATGAACGGCCTGTCCATGGTGTCGTCTGAGAGGTCAATGATGATATGGCACTGACAAAGCGCTCTTGCTCGTAACAATTTAAATCTTTGCCAATAATTATAATTTATGAACTCGTATAAAGCTCATCGCTTATTCCAAGCTAAAATATAATTGCCGTACCTAGCTTACAACGTATTTTACATTACGAGTGACGTAAAAAAGTAGTTTAATCGTTTGTAGCATTTTAACCGAAATTAAGCTGGAATTTGGAATGTGTTATGTAAAGAATAACGTGAAAAATAATAATTATAATTCGTAATATGTATAAGGATAAAGAAATTACACAGGCCAATCAAATTATGTACGAACTCTACCTAAACTAGAGTTGGAACTTCGTCAATTTTATGAGCGCCAAGTATTGGCCGACTGTCGTGCATGCACAGTGAGTCACATTGTTGTTTGCAATATAGTCAATAAAAACTGACTATCATGAAAGAGGAGCTATTGGAAATACTGCTAAATGTTGTTGAGCATTGTTTAATAAATGAGAAATAAGTAGCCACTAGGACTTCAGAGTATAATAATTGTGCATCTACCTAAATCTAGCCTTGAATGTAGTTTTACCGTATTTTTAAGCGCTGTACGTTAGATATGTTAATATATTTTTTCTGGTAGGGATTTTTCTTCTAGTCATTTTAAAATTAAGTAGATTTTATTTAATGTGGATTTTACAATTCCATTATGAATCTTAATTTTTTTACCGAAATTGATGAAGTATATCTATAACAAGTTCACGTATATGCACAGAAAAATGGGATGCTCGTGTAGATGTAGACTTGGAAGGATGTCTATTAGGAATAGGACTAGGATAATATTTTTTCATTTATATAAACAGTAACCTACGAGTAGGTATGGAACTGGTAGCGATTTATATAGAACGTTGTTTTTAAGCCATCGCTTCAGTTCTAAACAGGTCGATGGAATTGATTTTAGACTAAAAATAAACATCCTACGATAGACAGTTAAAATATTGCTATCAAAATGTCAGAATTTACAAAATGTAAGATGTACGACTAGGTATGTTTATGCACGTGTTTCGTTTTGGTTTTGAATATCACTTTGTTACCGTTAAGCGTAGGCAGGCGATATAAGAGTTTTCTCAGGTGCAATATAGACACGTGCCTACGTCACTAAAAAAACTGGTTTAGACGTTTAAACTTTAAACTTTCCTTACTTTCTACGCTGTGTGTTATTGACTTAAGTGACACGATTGTTATAAAGTGTAGTCAGATATATTCAGGCAATCGGAACATGAAATATTTGCAGAGTACATAATACCCATTATATTCAATCATTTACTTAGAATATGTATGGTTTGTGGTAACGTTTGGTCATATACACACATCGGCTGCGGGCAGCCGTGCGATGAATCGAACAGCGGACTGATAGCGGGCCGGTTAGACGAGTCGCGCAGCTAAAGAGTGCAACGGCCCAAAAGGGAATTTTAAAACGTTCATACTTGCAAGTTACTTATTTAGTTCTGTAGTAGAAAAGCTGATCCTGATTCCTATTTGAAAAATTTTTGCAGGAAAAGTTTAAGACTTTAATCAGATGAAATGTGAACAATTTCTCAAAACTACCACTATAAGGATACCACCTAGATACCTACTCAGTGAAAATCTCGATTCAAACAAATAGGTAGGTACGTATTACATATTATTAACGATTGAATTGTTTTCTAGGACATGTCAATTATTCAAAAGTACTTTTAGGTAAAAAAATATATTTATACTTAGATAATAATTACTTATTATATAAAATTTAAAAACCATATGTAGGTACCTACGAAAATAGGAGGGTAGTTATTAATTGTTTACTAAGTTCATTTTTCTTACTGAGTTCGGTATAATTAAGTACTTAAGGTTATAGCTTAAGGTCAATTTTTCATACATTTAGTTTCACCTTTAATCTGGGTAACTAAACAAGTATTGACAAGTAAAGAATTTAAATTCACGTCTAGTTAGTGATTTCGTCGTATTAAATTTTAAAGGCCGAAATATCCATGCATATTAATTATTTTTACGTTTTTCTTTCAACTGCGAGAACTAATCACTAACTAGACGTGAATTTAAATTCTTTACTTGTCAATACTTGTTTAGTTACCCAGATTAAAGGTGAAACAAAATGTATGAAAAATGGACCTTAAGCTATAACCTTAAGTGTTTTTTTTTTATTAAAATTTACGTAGCAACAGTCGAACTTCGCGTCAACACATTATTCATCAGTTAACAAAGAACTAAGTATAAGGAAAAGTATTTATAATTCCATTAGAACGAGCAAAGGTGGAAATTGCATGACAAATCGTTTCAATATTTCGGTATAAATCATTATCCAAACAGCATATAAGTATATTAATATTCATAACTAAAATAATATTTCTTTAAAATAAAATAAAATCGAATGTTTACTTTGTATACCTTTAGTTTTTTTTGTCACACGTTTAACATCAATTAGTTACTGTATTGTATATTGTATAATCAATTATGTACTTAATGACATTTTAATGTGGATTGATAAAGTTATAAAATAATGTACTTAGCAGTAAAATGTACTATACATACCTATTAGCACCTATATCTTATACAGGCAGGAATAAAACAACAGAGTCATTTTCCTCTACACCAATTAAATCATCGGCTAAAACGGTAAGTATTATTTGTTTTATAACACAGTTTATTGTAAGTTATGTGTCAAAGCATTTACGTATTTAACCTAAGCACCCAGCTGCAGCATATATTTTTCCTGTCGATACAATTTCAAACAAGCTATTTACTATGTCATTAATGTACTATACATAATTCACGATAATTAGATATAAGAACCATATTAAAGAATGTAAGAGAAGATACAGTTACAAAAATGTGATTTAATTATATAATATTGTTTATTACCTAGTACCTACCTACTTACTGTGTACGAACAAAAATATTCGCTTTTGGCTTTGGCTATGTTTACGAGATGCAATATTTTTATACTTATATGCAATGACGTTTTACAAACATCTTAAGGCGGATCCGTTCATGGCTCCGCCGCAATTTTTTCGCTAGATGGCATTGAAGTCACAAAAAGTCACATTTTTTATAATTACGTCCAAAATACTTTGTTTCTAGAAAATTTTTTGCTATATGCTAGAGGTATATACTATGCTACAATTTATCTATATATTTATTTTGCTTCATCATAACGAATATCTGAGAATAGTACCGTTTAAGTTAGCTGAAGCAAAAGATCGGTATTTCGTGTACATATACGCACGCACACATATCGAAAGTAATTTTTATATAGGACCACTAGATGGTACTAATGCAGAAAACATATTTCAAGGTCTCGAAAAATTGAACGTAATCTCTCGTATCGCATCTTTGTTGGTGCATATTTATAATGGATGACGAAAAATTGGGAATAAATAAATTAAAATACTGTATTTTATAGCTTGGCAAAAAGTGTAGAAATGGAACTAATCCTTTATTTTACCTGGCAACATTATCACATTTTTGACGTTTGTGAAGTTTTATAAATAGTGTCGGTGCTGTCTTTTTATTAAAATTTTGCAATAAGAACAAGAAGATACTATTCGCGATACAAAATGAATAAGCCCCGAATAATAAGGTTCGCGAGAGAAATTATATATAATACTTTTACCGACCATGTCTAGCTGAACAAGAAGCAAAAACAATTCTATCGGATCTGGTAAGTGGAAGTTTATTTTGTTAATAATTTAAGTGTACTTTATAAGTTTTGATGAGTCTGGAGTGATTTTTACTACTTGCACTAAGTATTTTTCTATATCTTGCAATATATTATCAAGCCCGTAGGTAATGTTTACATTCATATGACAAAATTAGTTTAAAGATTGTCCACGTCATCTTGAGATACTTGCATCAATAATTAGTAATTACTAATTGAGGTGTAGTGTAGGTAGGTAGGTAGAGGTAGAGTGGTAAGGGTTCCACCTTACTACTGTGATTTAAATCTCATTGAGCTTATATGGGGCATAGCAAAACAGAAGCAGCTCATATTGTATAAAATATTAATGTTATAATAATGAAATGATTCATTCAAAGTACAGGTTTAATAATAATTTACAATTTAATATTCATTTATTATCCAAATCAAAAGTAATTATTTGTTTGTTAAAGGAAGCATATGTGAGTGCGTTTCAAGACATAACCGAAGATGATTGGAAAATCTCATGTCAACATGTAAGAAAAATTTAAAATGACTATTACAAGAGAGAACATACCCTGTAAGAGGACATTGAAAGAATTATAATAAATCTTAAAGATGACAGTAGTAGTTCTTCAGAATCACAGGATGACTGTCCAGCCAGCTCCAGTCATGAAAATATGGACATTGATTTTACTGAAATACAATATTTGGAAGAAAGTTTTTGGTTTTATTTGTTTTTAAGTAAAATGCCACAATTCTGAAATGATTTCTCAAACTTAAAACATGACATACTCTAATTAAATTTGAATACAATGGCAAATGATTTACCAGTTTATAGTTTTATATTTTTATTATAGATAACAAATCACATTTGTCTGGCTAATTTTACAAAAGTAACACTATGTACAAATTATATTATAAATTACGAATGGAAAGAGTAGTAAATTTTTCCTCTTCTCATAGTTGCCAAATACATGCGGTGGCCGAATCTGAAAATCATCAGCCATGGAACTAGGCTGACCATTGCTCTCACGTACAATAATTTATTGCACAGTAGTTCTTCAGTAACCTTGGTTTCAAAATATTTCATCCATAGTGTGGAAGCTTTGTATTAGCTAAAATCTGAAATGTGAGTAGTAATATAGTATATGTTTATCCACATTACATTATCAATTCAAGTTCAATGTTAAGTCGGCCAAGTAAAAGGTGAATTACAATATTGACATATAGCAAGTTATCATGATAATTAGCATAGCATAGTAGTAGTTCACACCACCAGGTATTAATGATTACAAATACAAAACATTTATGTGAAGCATTAATTGTATCTGAACATTCCTTTTTTATTCTACTTCAATGTGTGGTGGGACCAGCAGTCTTTACCAAGAATGTTACACTAATAATTTAGTTGAGATTTTATGACACCAATCATATTTGAGGCATTCAAAATCCTATTACCCATAAATGGTAACAAAACACTTGGAATCTCCGGCCTCATGATAATACAACTAACACTATGCCAAGGAGATAAAGGTCTATGGATATTGGATACAATAAATTACCTTGTGCACTGGTGTCAATTTTTTATTTAGTTCCCATGTTGTACTTTTTCTTTCACATTAGCAAACACAGAAGAATCTCCATCTCTAATAAAATTTAAATAATGGAGACTATGCATTTCTTCACTCTTGAAATTTTTATTTTAGATTCCATTGCCGTAAACGGCTCTGTAATTTTTACAGCAACTAGGTCTGTTTAAATCTATTCTTTTCAATTCATAATATTGTCCTATTGTGAAACAGTATTTATTTTTGAAACCAATAAATAGGCTTTTTTGTTATTGCTGATAATTCAAGCCTGGAAAGAAAATTGTCATGAGATAGTATGCTAATGTAAAGGCATGAGTAATCTAATAAATAACACTACTCTACAAAAAAATGGGTATGGAGCGCAACATAAAGCTGAGTACTAAATTCTGGTTAAACCGATATCGCTAAAGCCAAATCTGATGCCCAAATTTTTCCATCACGTCAGGATTTTCTGTTAATGTACATTCTTTTTTTTACTATTTTCAGGGCTATTTTGTGGTTTGGTAATGTAAAAATTAAAAAAAAATAATTAATTACAAATATTTTTAATTAATTACAATAAACCTGACCAAATCTATAGTAAAAGCCAAAACCAAAGAATCAGGTGGATTTTTTCTTTGCGTATGGCGATTTTCTTTTATAATCAAGGTCAGTTTCTCTCATGAGGAACCAACAATGATCTCCCAACATCCCTGGATCCCATCGACCTTGGTATCGTTGTTCCATAGTAATGATGTCCTGATGGAACCTTTCCCCCTGTTCATCACTCACAGCTCCTAAGTTTTGCGGGAAAAAATCCAAATGAGAATGCAGGAAATGGATTTTTAACGACATTCTGCAGCCCATTTTTTGGTAATTTTTTAATAAGTCTGTAACGATTTGTTCATAATTTTCTGATTTTATGTTTCCCAAAAATTGCCTAATGATACATTTCAGTGAGTTCCAAGCATTTAATTCAATGTCGTTGAGTTTTTTCAAAATCTGTATCTTTCATAAGTTTGCGTATTTGTGGGCCCACAAAAATGCCTTCCTTTAATTTGGCGTCGCTTAGTTTTGGAAAAATTGTTTTTAAATATTGAAAAGCCGGGCCTTCCTTATTGAGAGCTTTTACAAAATTTTTAACGAGTCCAAGTTTAACGCGGACTAAGTCGTTTAGTTCAGGCTGTTCTATCAAATGGGGTTCTCTACTTCTATCATCATAAGATGGAACAAACGATGAAGCTGTATCTAAAGATGCCTCGGAAACGATTTCCATTGCCACTGGAGGAACTGGTATCGGTAACTCTTCGCTATGTGGAAGCGGTCTTGTAGCTGAAGAAGTGTCGGGATAAACAATGTTTGTTTTTTTCTTGAAAAGCCCACGACATTTGTTAAGCAGAAGTAACAGTCCACATCATGGCTAGTAGGCTCACGCCAGATCATTGGGACAGCAAATGGCATTGAAGAACGCTTTCCATTCATCCAGTTACTTAAATTTGCAATACACGTAACACAACATCGGTGAGGTGCCCATTCTTTGTCTTGGTGACCGATAGTAAAACCAAAATAACTCTCGTATAACATCTTAACATTTTCACTGATTACTCTTCTTTGTGTAGAAGTTGTAAACGAGCCACAAATAAAACAAAATGAATCTGCAGAATTAACACAAGTACGTTTAGCGATTTTAGCCATTTTGAACTAAAAAAAAGTAAAAAGCTACTCGAATTCACCGAGAACAGCTCACGGAAAAGAGTTAAATGACAAGTGACAATCGTAATAAACGATTATGGACATTTATTTTAGTATCTACCCTCAATAAGAAATTAAAATGGTTCGAATCGTACTTAATTTGGGCGTATACCATACGTTTTACATTTTATAAAAAAAAAAAAACCTGACGTGTAGGAGACTTTTGGTGATTATATTCGTTATCAGTAATGTTTAACTAGACAGAAAGTAAATGCAGTTACTCTGTTGCGAAATTTTGTAAAGTAGTGTAATAATTCCTATATTGTGTATGGAACTTCCATTCCTAATGATGAATCTAAGTTGTGACCATATAACCTTTTTAACTAGCCCCCTTACATATAAACAGTAATATATAGAGTAGCATCCAATATATACCTTTTTACACTGGCAATAAATCTATCTTAGTCACCAGGTTTCTTTATTTCCGCAGTCAATTATTTGTCCCATGTATTGTCGTTTTTCAATTGCAAGAAATATAATACCAGCCATATTTGGCGAGTCCACAAAGATTATCATATGAGCCACTCGCGTGTAATATCTGCAAGCTGTTATGATTGCCCACATAAAGCATATTATGTTTGTGTTATCCCTTTCAGAACAATGGTGCCAAATTTCATCACACATGCTGCATTAAAATGTGAAAACACTATGAAAACCCTTTTGTTTTCACTGGCATATTGAATTTGGAAACAATAACCCGAGTATGTTTTGGCACATTAAATGCCCACTGAAGTTCGTGCTTCGAGTCCACAATCAGTTATCCAATTACCAATTGCAGGTTGTTACTAGAAATCATTTCCACAGGTAGTAGATAGGCATCGGTATCCGGTTGGGATCAATTGGTTAGTTCTGGTTCCAACGCAGCTTCAGTTGTGCTAGCACTGACGGTGCATGACGGAGCTTCATACAGATATTTTGGTATAGCACGTGTATACGTGTACATCAAAGGTGTACATACACCGAGACCACCATTATGTTGTCTTGTATCGAATCCTAAAGGCTGAACTAAACTCCTTGCAAATGTGATAACAAAAATTAGCGTCGTCGATAAATTCAAACAAAACATGAAACAGAAAATCATAAGTATTGATGGACTAAACACAAATTCGACCTCACACCCACCACATAAGGTTGTTTTTAATCGCGAGTAACGTCATGTTTTTGTAAAAGCCTGGAATGCAATGGCCGTCACAAGTCACGGAGGTGGTTGTAATGTACTGTTCTTATAATGAAAAAGCGGCTATTCAATTTGGCCGTATATAATACGACCGTCGAGTGAAATTTTATTTTATTTGATTTATTGTTGTAAAACAATAAATCAAATATGACTAATAAAAATAAATAGACTTTGGTATGAGGTATTTATATAAAAAAAAATATCTTCCTGAGTTACGCTACGGCGATTGGAATTTAAGTTTTTACAAATGAAATATTTATTAATAATAGATGATTACTGTATAAAATCGAAACAAACATAGACTAATATATAATACTGGAAGATACAAACACTGAAATGAAAAATACAATTAAATATATCGGTAATATGATTATATAAACTTCTGTCAACAGAATTAATTGCTGATATGTTAACTCCTGTCGTCCAATTATTCTTTATTTAATTGAAAGCTCCATAGATGTTATTTTTATTATGTATTGTTTATTTTTTTATCTTTGAAATATTGTCTATTTACGTATTTTATCGCGGTGATATATATTATTATTTTCTCCCAATATAAGTACATATAGCATTAGGGAGAAAATAATAATATAAATCACCACGATAAAATCCGTAAATAGTTTTATTTGAAAAGTTACTGTATAAAATACGATTTTAAAGCACCTATCCCGAGGGAGAAGTTAATAAATAGAAACAAAATCATAACTTTTATTGAAAAAACTATATATTATATTCTTTTATCGATCGTCACATTTACAAATTACATTATATTAAATACAGGTAAAATTCTCAGGCGATCTTATTTATAATTTTAAATCTAAAATTTTGCACAGGCAAAACCGCGTGCAATAGTAGTGACATTAACGTAATGTGATGAAACTTACTTTTTACCTTAGACCCAACAGGGTATTGAGCTGGCAACGTCCCATAGGTTCACTTCACGACCTTGACGACGGTCAATAGGAAGAGCGGCAACGTCGGTTGTAATATGTCAAATCATAAATAAGGCTTCTATCAAATACTCATAACAATGGAGGTACACGAGTGTACTTTGTTTACCGTTGTTTACTTTTCTTGACGTAAGTGAAGACGCTATTTCAAGAAATTTGAAGTGCTAATTCATTAAAATATGTACGCTTTCATGACTGTGCCTCAACTTAAAGTTGAGGTTCGTAAAAGAAATGCGTCAATTGCCGGAAAAAAAGGTAAATTTGATAGAAAGGTAAATACTATAATATTTAGGTTATAATTCGCTTATATGCCTTATTTTCTTGTTCTCGGACCTCAGTTCTTGTTTTTTTGTTATAGATTGCAATCTAATGACCGGAATAAAAATTTTGGTGTTGACTGCGAGATCCAAGAGGAGATCGCATATCTGAGTCCAGCCACTGATACTTTCAGAGACATAATTGCGGACACTTCTTTACCAATGATTACGAGACAAGCAATACAGGAATATTTTGAAAGTTATGTACCCATATGTAATGATTATAATCTTAGGCAGTTGTTTACAAAGATGACAGTGTAAATTTTATGTATTTAAATTGGTATACCTACACTCATATATCATGATATCTTGATAACATTATATTATATTTTCTTACTACATTATTGTTTTTGCAGATATAATACTCAGCATAAAGGACAACTCCTGTACGAATTTCGACATCTTGTGACTGCCCTCGCTATTCCACAGATGGCATTTATACCCACTTGCGAGGACAATGTAAAGCCAGTATGAAAAAAATGGTATACTTTGTGGATATAAAATTAAGTAAAGATGGAGTAATTGAAGAATGCCATTGCGATTGTGCTGCAGGCAGTGGTACTCAAGCATGTTGCAAACATGTCTCTGTATTGTTGGATGGTACACAAAAAAAATATTAAATTGCATCTGTCAAGTACTCAAAAATTAATGACATTCAATAGACCCAAGAAAGTATTTTATAATTCACCCATTGCAGTTCAAAATTTACCCAACAAGAGATTGACATCTTGTACTTATAACACACTAAAAGATACTTACTGATATTATGGACAGTTATGCTGATTATGTGAAAATTTTAGTAATGGGATATGATGAAAGCTCAATACCTTTATTACAGACATGTGAACCTGCAAATCCACATGGCATTGAATGGGATCGTTACACCTATGTAGATAGGACTCCAATAGATATTTTACTAGAGAAGCTATTATTAAAAATATTATATCTGAACAAATTCAGGAAGTGAGAAGAATACAAGAGCCCAAAGTGATTCCTCTGAGTGGCATGAAAGATCATGCAGGATTACTGCCAGTATGTTTCATTTAGTGTGCCACAGTAAAGCATATAAGTACCAAAAATATATGTAATCGATATGATTTTGGCCCCTAAAGCTGTGCAGACTATGTTAGTTGTGCATAGTAAAATCCAAGAAACTATTTCCATTGCCAAATATGATAGAGATTATGGACTAAAAATAAAAAAAGTGGATTCATTATATCATTTGAATATCCTTTTCTGGCTGTTTCTCCAGACGGGTATATTGGGTAAAGATACTATTGTTGAGGTTAAGTGTCCATATGCTGCTAGATATTATAAAATAACCTCTGTGACTGTGCCTTACTTAAAAATACTTAATGGAGAATTACATTTAAAAAGCAGCATCCATATTATGCCCAAATCCAAGGCCAACTTTATTGTTCGGGACGCAATATTGCAATTTTATTGTTTACACATTTGAGGATATGAAAATAATATTCATTAATAGAGATGACTCATTTATTAATGGCATGTTGACAAATTTGTTAAACTTTTATGTACATAATTTAGAACCAGAAATGTAAATAAGTATGTGTATAAGAACTATTTACAATTAATAAATAAATTGAAATAATTACATCTTTTTATCTAATATCTTTCACAATATAGTAATAGTATAATTCCTGAAATTGTAGATGTTTAGCACATAAAACATAAAAAAAGATTTTGCTCACTATTGGGATATAGTTATGGTCTTATTCATTTTTAAATTTTGTTTGTCTTTGTTAATCCTATTATTCTTTCTATATGAACTCCTTTGTTTGCAAGCTCCCTATCTTTTATTACATTAAGACCAGGCAACTGGAAATTTTTTCTTTTTAAGAAACTGGGAATCCTAATGGTCACATTTTTGTCTGATGAAATATATATTGTATCATAAATCCTCTGTCAGTCAGTATACTACTACCACTTTCACATTTTGCTAAAAGGTCACTTTGTTCCACTGCCTACTGATCACTTATCAATCCTGCAAATGCTTGAGAACAATATAACAGCAAGCTACCAGGTATTGCACCAACTAATAAATTAGAATTAGAATCACTGCTAAGAATAATCACATTGCTGCCATAATATTTTATTTTGTGACCCACTGGACTAAGAGCTGAGTAGACTAAATTCAATTTTTTATATGATTCAAAACCTGTGTAAAACTTAATAGTGGCATTATCATCTTTATATCTATTCATAAACCCATATTTGTGTTCTTGATCAACTTGAGTGCCCTTAGATATAAATTCATGCATAATATATCTACATCCTACTGCACTGTTGTCTTCTGTTTTGACTGCTTCTTCATGATCAACTTCCAGTAAATTGTCTCTGTCACTTATTAGGTTAACTTTGCTACTTGATGGTTGTGAATCATCTACATTTGTTACTCGACTGACTTCTTCGTTCAATACGTTGTTGATGTGCCACAGCAGCTGGATTTTCTGGTTTTATCTTCGTTAAGAAGAACACAGATAGCACAGCTGTCTTTTTAAGAAATTTTGCAAGGAGCTCATAACCTGAAATCATAAAAAACAAAAATAATTAGCACGAAGTAATTAAAAATTAATGGAAATAGGTAAATCACATAGAAATTCTATAGTGACTCACCTGTATAATTGATTTTCCCGTAATAATCTTTTTCTGTAAAATGCGCAACACACAATCGTGCTGTGCTACTAGCTTCGAAGTTTTTTATACGTAACGCAGATTCCCATTGCTTTCTACGTTTACTTTCCTTTGGAAATAAATGTATTCCTCTGTTTTTACAATTTAACGCACTGCATTGAGGCATTTGGAACAAAAGTATATTATATTCATAAACACTCAGTGATACGTCATACGATTTGACGTTTGTTTTGTCAAGCCAAGGTACAGTGCGCCCTCTGTCGTGATAAAAGTTAGTGATTCTCCTCATTTCTATTTTCTATTTTTCCCATTACAAAATTATTTAAAAGGCATATCATATTTGATGTGTTTTTAAATGATTCATGTATATTCTACTACGATATATCCAATTTGAAAAGAATAAATAACGCCATCTCACGGTTATTTTGCTGCGACAGCGTTAATCATTTATATATAGTTCTCATTTGTGCCGGTATACTCAGTCAGCCGTCACTCACACTAACAATACGTACTTGTCAAATTTGATGAAATTTTAAAGGCCGAAATATCCATGATTATTAATTATTTTTACGTTTTTATTTCAACTGCGAGAACTAATCACTAACTAGACGTGAATTTAAATTCTTTACTTGCCAATACTTGTTTAGTTACCCAGATTAAAGCCGAAACAAAATGTATGAAAATGGACCTTGAGGTATCGCCTTAACATATATGTTCTTAGACGGTGCATTAACGGTTGTGGTAAAATGAGTCACCACACTTCATGCTGTTGATTTTCCATTTTAATTTGCATGCAATCAACAACGTGCTTATCAATAGGATAAACTTGTTTACATGCAATAAAGTGACCATCAAAGCATTTCAATTTGTCACATAAGGCGATTTCCTAAGTAGGTAACGTTAGTTTATATGTAGCCTTGGGAATATCATTGTAAATAATATTAACTAATTAATATTATTGTTATGATTAGAGGAATTAAGTATGTTATATATTTATGTGTGGATAAGTATATCTATACTAACTATAACTTACCTATACTTACAGTTTTCAATGGTAGACGAAGGTATATACTTAATTCCCATAAAATTATTTGAGGGTGAGGCTTTAATGCATTTAGCAGGCACAATACAGTTTCAAGGCCAATACTGAGCAGAAAAACAAATAAGAGTAATACCTTAGATTCAACTCTGAGATCGAACCCTAGATCTCAGCACGTCGGTCATAGTTAGTATGTAGATACGGCGCGGCGCTTGGTAGAAAGAGACAATGCAACGACGAGCTATTTTTCCTTAACCACAATTTTATCGTGTGTGGGATAAAATTGTGGCTAAAATTCTCTCTACAGTCAGCACCATCGCTTTATCTTTATTTTACTTTACCACCCGTATTTAATTGGCAGCTACATTGGTACGCAGTAACGCACAATATAATATTCCTTGCCTCTGAGTATAAGTACTCAATTATTCAGCAAATAGGATTTCATTAGTAACTTAAAATAAGTATGCATTTTAATCCAAATGACTCATTTTAGGGTCATCTGTCTGCTTCAGTCTAGTTGCGCTTTACATTAGTCATACGATTTAATTTCGCTGTGTGCTCTACACCTCTGACCGGTCTCTATTGAGTGTTGCGTCTCACTTAATGTCATTTTCTTGTTTGTTATTACCACTGAAATATCAGACACAGTTTCTGTGTAAATTTGAAGGTACCAAAAGTAAATTTAACTAACTTAATACAAAAGTTCATGGATTGAAACTGTTTATAACAGTAGCCCGTAGCAAAAAATATTCTTTGCATGCATTAATAAAGGTTAACTGGGTAGTTAGAAAATTTCAGTATTAAATCTAATACTATGTTATGACTAACCAATGGGTTGTATGTCGTGAGGTATATTCCATCTAGGTCGCTCATTTGCCTGTTGAAGAAGAGGACGTAAGGTATAATAATTAATTCTTCCTAGTGATACTTACAAAAAATAGCCTTCGTCAGTGTTTAAACCATATTTTGGTATGACTAACAAACCGATGATTTAAAAATGATTATTTACTACTACTACTTACCTAACTCGTTATTACTTTTAATAACCATTTCTTTCATAATAGTTTAAATGTACTTAGTTTAGATTATTTTCTCATAGATGGAATAATGCCCATATATTATGTGTTGGTATTTCCACAGTTGCTAATGTCTCAGTGTCCATTATGTTTAAAATATCGGTTACACTTCCCGTTAACCTTGGTTTAAATGCAGGAGAAGCGATGAGAATTTGTTGTACCTACATACGTAGGTATTGTAAAATGGTTAATTTGTTGATAACATGAAGGCAGTATTGGAGAAACAGTTTCATCTTGACCTACATTATAACTCCTTAGTCAAATGATAAGTACATATTTAGTTTGTAACGTATTGTAATTACCCAAGAAGAATATTATAATAGAATTATTGCATGTTTCTGTTACGAATTAGGTAGATATGGTTCAGTCTTTTATTCATAAAAATAAATTGCAACGCGATCAGTTGCGTACATCCTGTCTGCAAATAATTGATAGGTATTTATTAATTTAGTCCTACGTATATGAAATAGGTTTATAATGAATACATCGGTTTTTCTGGTTACTGGCGCGTAATAGAAACATAAAAGGCGTCACTAGTTGTACTTACCTGTAAATACTTATAAGACTTCTAGTTCTAAGAATCAGAAATGGCCGGCGTATTTTGCACCTTATATCGAATACCCTAAAGGGGTATTTCATATTTTTTTAAGTAAGTAAGTACTTAACTTTACTAGCTTAATTTTAAAATGTTTATTAAAATATACCTGAGCACTTACATTGTAGGTTCGCCTTGCAGATTCGGACTATCCCCATGCAAGAATTTGTTAAAGTAATTTTAATTGAGTACCTATGTACTTTACTATTTTTTACTTATGTATTTTCGGACTAAGTACCTATTCCATGATAGGTGTCATAAAAAATGTTTATTTTGCAAGTTTTTTTCAAAGTTCATATAAGTAATAAGGCATGTCAATCCATTAATTATTTTCCTTACTAGACTCTGATGAGTTACTAATTTTGTTGATTTGTTATTATTTGCATGTGTATGTACTACTCATTTCTTTAAATATTTTTTTAAATATTTACAGTGTTATGCGTGAGGGGCAAGATCGGATGCCTAGAACGTTTTTCAAAACAAACTTAGCCTCTTAATTTTTTTAATAATAAGTAAGTAAGTATTTAATATTAGTTAGTTTTAGGGAGTACCTAATCCGAACTTTACCTATGAAAATCCTGTTATTTTAAGTGTTATTTTTAAAGAAACAAATAATTACTTATTCAATAATTTAATACAGCCAAGTTTATGATTTAAGTAAGTACTTATTATGATATTTTTTTTAGAACTCAGGCAGAAAAATAATTCTCAAACACTGTTTAACAACATAAAAAAGCGTCCGAATTTACCCTAACCTACCTTCTATACTCATGTAGATATTAAATAATAAACCGTATTCCGTAAAAAAATATAGGTAGGTGGGTTATGTAATTGTTCATGTGTACGGTAATTAGTTATTTTGTAAGAATGTCGGATAGTGATAGATTGACCTTCACTGATAGTTTGCCAAATTTTCGCCGCGTCTACGTCTTAAGAATGTCGTCATAATGTCTTCTGCTATCTAAGAAACATACGCAATCTGATGTTACGTTGAGATAAAAATATTTTAAGCAGCATAACATTGAACTTGTTTAATGTCATCAATGAAAGCTTATTTTAAATCGCGACTAGAAATAATTCACAAGATACGGCGTGAGTAAAGTATTTTTAAAGCACAACATACTTAACATTGAACTTGATTTTTTCTTCAATGACATTTATTTTCGCTGGCACAAACATTCATAGACCGAGTGTAATAGGCAGTATATTACGTCACACATTGTAGGTACAAATCTAAGCAAGTAAGTACATACTATCTAGGTTTAAAGGTACTTAATTAAGGCAAAAGCTAAGTACTTATAAGCTAAAAAAATGGACCACCGATTCATATTTCAAACATTGCAATGTGTAGAAATGGACGTGTAGTGGGGTGAGTTTCTAATCTTTTCATCGCTTTCTTTCGAGTGCATCGTAATTCCCCATTAAATGTCACAAAGATATTGTTTGTTTCTGTCTTATTTACATCTAATACATCCATCGGCTTTTAAAGACCTCATGACTTATGATTACCGAGTTTTGATAGTGCTCTCCCAGTAAGATTTTAAATGGCCGACATTTTTAATAATCTTAATAAAAAATATATACTTATGTATTACTTATCTTTAATAAAAAAATAGATGTAGAATAGCCTATTATCAAGAAATTTAGGAACTTATCAAGTTTAATTCATTTGAACATTGTTATTTTATTTTGATTTTTTAGGCAGAAATACATGATATATAGACAAAGAGTAGTAAGTATCGTTTTTAACTACTATCGGATATATCTAGCATCCAAATAGGGAACACCCTTCAATATCGTTTGTTATAAAAAAACATCTAATTGGACCCAATACAAGGAGAATCATCAAAATCGTATTTGATTTTGGGGAGTTTCCCCTGCATCTTCGAAGTCCAAGGTCTTGTATGAATGAAATTAAAATGGGAGATTCAGAAGCTATCACGGGGTAAAAATTATCGCTAAAGAAACAAAAAAAAAATACGATGAATACATAACATTTCTCCTTTGGAGTCGGCGGGGTACTTAATATTTTTATTAAAATTATATCAGAATAAAGGTACATTAATAGGTACTTACTTTATTAGTAAAACTATGTCTTATTCTGCGGTCATCTGTGTGGATGTTTTGTGAATGTGCCAAGAATGTTGTATAATAAATATAAATCTGGTAAAACATTTATACAATTAAGTACATAATTCCAACTTCCAACGATATTCCATGACCGAAATAAACATAAATATAATAATAATATATAATATATATAATAAGTAATATATCTAGCCCTTACGATAATTTTTAAGTTTTAAATTACCCATTGTCCATAATTAATAATAAAATTGTAATACTAGGTAACTTTTGGGAAAATTAAATAAAAACAACAAAAAGAAACAATTATTTTTAATATAGGAAAGTAAGTAAATAAATTTTATAGGAAAAATGCTTACATAAATAAAATACACGAGCAATGATAGGTTCCTATGTTCTTCATATTTATTTTATAAATACCTATTTGCGAAAATAAAATCCACCAACCTATCTGATGGATAGGTTCAATTATTGATATGGAATTTATTGATAAAATACTGGATTATGGATAACTTCAACAGTGTATATTATGTTTGTCCACAAACATCCCTACCCATATGTTTAGGTTATTGACACTATTTTTTTCGTGTTCTGAATATATGTTATCTACTTTATATAAGTTTGCACACTTATAAATATGTTTAACGAATTTCAAGGGGCGACGTTGACAGGCGAGGATATTCGTGAAGTGCCAAGTTTACGCCACCAGAGCACACGATGCGACACCGACACTGGCTTTACAGAAATAACACGAGGTTATAATAATATAAATAATTTTCTACAGTATCATTATTTAGAACGCAAAACGTCATGAGATACACTATAGGTACGATCGGTGTACGTATTTCACTATGTGTGTGTTTTCGTAGTAGATAACTTGGAAACCTATCCAAGCTACCTAGCTTAGGTTATCGACCCGTCCATAGGGGTGAATGTCAATATTTACAAGAATACTTTGAACGGATATTACCTACTACAAGCGCGGTGGGTGGCAATTACTAATTGAAAAAAAAAGCTGATAGCATTTTAAGGCCCTCCGAACAAACGGCCTTGAGCTTTCTTTCCATACATGTAAATTGTAAATATGTAAGGACTAAACATACAGCGCACGAGTTCTGTTGGAAAATATGAAAAAAAATCTAAGAACTTCTTAAAAAAACATTTAAAGGTCTTTGAAAATTTTAAAGTAAAAAAACATTTTTCAGTACACGAGTATATTGTCTAAGTATATAATAGTGTTAGTTGCAAGTAAATATAATGATAATTTTAGGTGGAGATGCGTGGAAACAACAATTTGAATGGCATTTTTAAACAGCGTTTACCCTACAAAGTATCTCACACCAATGTCCTTATGAAAATTGTCTTGCTTTCTTTATTATGATTTCGTTACGCAATCAGCCAAAACAGCACAACCTTGTATTCTTCTAGAAATGTGTTACTTAATGGGTTTTCTTGGTCTAAGCATTTATCGAAGCGATTTGTGGTATCGAAATTCATCTGTTAAATCAGCACCAAATTTGGTTGAACTATAAAACAGTTATTTCAAATATTGTTGTGAGTAAAAATGGGGGCGGAGTGGGGTTATTACGCTACCTCTTTCTTTCGCACGCATCGTTATGGCCGATGCCAATCGGTGACGTCACATTTTGCCATTAATGTTTTCAATAGCTACACTTCAGTAGCTACCGTTCCACTAAATTAAAAAAATTCGGATTTTGAAAATTGTTTTTCCGCTAGAATTTAAAGGACAACCTTTTTTAAAAAGTGTTTTATTATAAATAGTCAACTACCCAACTATCCAGTTATTGTATCGGGTTTATAGGTAAATAATTACCTGTAGATATATCAATTGTCGAGGATAGCATGAAGAGTTAAATAGGTATTAATCAGCGATTTCAAAAATAACATAAGTTTGAAGTGTTTAAATAAAATTATAATAAAAAGATCGCAAGAAAATTTGCAGGCGTCGACCTCTACAAGCGATATTTACCACGTAGAACATTACCCGTCTTCTTCAAATTTTGCAGCATACTGGATTGCGCCGAATCGTATATGTATAGAATTATGGCCGTTACTGTAAACGCACCTGGAAGTTTTTGTGCAATATATTGCTAAAAGAACTTACTAGTCTAAACTTAGCATAAGATTGTGGTAGCGAGTCTTGTTCATACGAAGGCAATATATTTTTAAACATTTGAATTAACTGTCTCTATAAGATCAGTATTCTATACAATGAATAATGTTCCAAAGGCGCCATATTGAAGTCAGCTTTTAACACTTCAGTACAGCAGCCGCGAATGTTTGTGAGTTGCGACACGACGGAGCATGGCACTCGGCCTGCACAGACCGTACTCTGATCTGGCATGTAATTATAAGTGTTTGTCAACTACCAATATGTAAGACACATAGTATTTTGTCGTGCAAAAAACTGCCTCGCAGCCTGCATCTTGCGAAGCGCGAGGTATTTTAAAACGACTATAATTTATGTTTTAATATATCGATTTTTGAGCTATCAGGAGCTCGACCTCGCAAGGCCGCAGCTGCGTAAACTCATTGCTGATTATGTGTGTGTGAGTGTGTGTCTGTGTGTTTTGTAATTACGGCGATGACATCAGGTTCGTCATTTGTAAACACTTTACATACTTACACTATTAATAAGATAGTTTTAAATGAAACAACTAACACAACCCGTAGGAATATTGTTATCACGTTCCATTTACCTAGGCCTGTTATTTTTACCTCCTATGTGATGAACAGAACATTTTAACGGCATAATTGTGTGGTCTAGTATGTTTATATTGTGTAATGACTCCCACATACCCCTCATTAGTTCCCGCTACGTTTCTTCATACGATAGGTAGTCAGGTATGCGACTTTGTTCAATGACTCTTCTTATGTTTACGCGAATGTCAGACATTAAGGTGGTAGCTCAAGGTCCATTTTCATACATTTTGTTTCGGCTTTAATCTGGGTAACTAAACAAGTATTGGCAAGTAAAGAATTTAAATTCACGTCTAGTTAGTGATTAGTTCTCGCAGTTGAAAGAAAAATGTAAAAATAATTAGTAATCATGGATATTTCTGCCTTTAAAATTTCGTCATATTAAATTTTAAAGGCCGAAATATCCATGATTATTAATTATTTTTACGTTTTTCTTTCAACTGCGAGAACTAATCACTAACTAGACGTGAATTTAAATTCTTTACTTGCCAATACTTGTTTAGTTACCCAGATTAAAGCCGAAACAAAATGTATGAAAATGGACCTTGAGGTATCGCCTTAAAACTAAATTATTTTTCTGATTTTATATTTTAATTTTCTCACGAAGTTTCGAAGAACGCCGGGGAACCAAGGTCAGTCAATGGTATCATTCATATCTAATGTACATATCTAACAAGTTAATTCAAATTTCTATTAGTTGCTATATTGATATTTTTTAAACTTGCCGCGTTTCTACAATTTAGTTTCATCTAAGCCTGAGTCCAGACAACAAATCGGTTGTAAATATTACTTAAGTGGTTTCAAATATTTACTTCAGCTATGCAAATAGGTACTTACCTATTTAAATACTCTCGAAAGCATGGACGTAAAGGTAATATAGGATCAATCAGCACTATGACTGTAGAAATTTGAGCCGAGACAATAATTGATAAATATCGATTACTCTACAAGAATTATGTACTTACTTACTAGGTAGATACATACTTACGTGAAAAATAATATTATTTTACCGATTAGGTAAAAATAAAAACTGGTTAATGGTAGGTACCCATTATGCATTACAGAATCAAACGGGCACCATAAAAAGCAATAAAAAATAATACAATAGATTTTTTACAAATATTACTTACATTCATAAATATCGTACATAAGCTTCAAGTAGGACGGCAGTAAGTGTAGAATTTTGAAGATTTTTATGTTAAAAGGTAATACTACAGCCTTAAAAAAATAACATTTATTCACCTAAATACCTTGGTAAGCGTTTTTGTAACCGGTAATGCACGCGGTTTTTCGTTGTTACTCACCTGCTGACGTCATCGATTAACGCATGACTAACATTCCAATAACTTTTTTAACGACATAGTAGATACGATAAGCTATAACAATTATAATAAGTAGGGACATGATTAGGTGCAATTTAAAAAGCCCGAAATATGCGTGATAATATGCATGAAAAACTTTAGATAATGCAATATCAATTGGACCGAGTTATGCCAAAATGTACCAACTACTTTTAAACAACATTTGTAGATTGTTATTTGCTTCAGGTAGATTTTACTATATATAATATATTGTGTGGATTAGTTCACACATACTTTATGGGTCAGATAAGTAAACATTTCACCCTATATCATCACATTTGGATTAATTGCGCGTTAAATATTAATAACTTAAGTTTGTATAATTTGTGGGTTGGTACATTTTGATATAATTGGGTCCTATTCCTGAAAATAAACTAAATAAGTATTAGGTTTTTTACTTAAAGTCGGTAACTATACAATTTGCGAAACCAAAAAAAGATTCCAGTAATCCATAAGCAAACATGCTTTTTTGTTTAACAGCGTGGAGACCTAAAAATGGTCCTCAGGTAAAATACTCACATAAAATGTCACGCATTAAATTTTGAGATAAGTTGGTCATACATTTTGTATTTCACTTATTGTTAGTTATCTGAATGAAAAGTAGTAATATAATATAGCATAATATATCAAATATATGTATACACCACCCATGGTTTTAAGCATAATATGCAGAAAATGGCGAAACTGAACAATATATACTTATTAATATAATCCGGTCTCTAATAATAAGAATTATAAATGCTAAAGTAAGTCTGTCGATGAAACATCATTTGTTTTTTTTTATCAACGACAAATTGTACAATGGATTTTCAGTGTGAATGTAAGTTGGTGTCTGATTATGATAAAATTAATGCAGATAGCTTAACCCTATGAAACAACAATCAGTTTTAGACAGTACAAAGTATAGGCAAGCCGAACCCTAACAAATCGAACGAACACATGCATTAACGTACGTACACATGCATTATTAACATTGATTTTTTAACGTAAGAAACTATTTCAACCAGCACGAACAAAAAATACTGATGTAGATATTTGTTATTTACGCGTAGTGTATAAAATTGTTCCTGTAGGACGATTTCAAGTCTTCAGATTACAGATTTTAATGACATAATATTATCTATTTGCCGCTTTATAAAAGATACTTAATACGTATAAGTTCTAAACGTCATTTTGAAAGGCAATTCATGTAAAATACCATAAAAACTAAAAGGAATGTAAATGTATAAACTCCGAAAATGGTATACCTACCCAGATGGTCAAACATAAGAATAAAAAATCTTTAATACGTTTTAAACTATACTCTTTATTTAAATGAAGATTTGCGGAAAAAAGCTAGTTCAAACATAAGTTTTTACATTTGTGAGAACTTATAACATTACTTCCAATCTGTCTGCAGTCTGCACTCACATCAGATTTCTCATAAATTCCTTCGTTAAGCACCGATTGTCCAATTTCAGATTGTAAAAAACGATAAGCAACCCGGGGCGGAGGTCTGTCTTCTTATTGTGTAAATACCTTTTTACTTTCATATGATATTAAATATTTATACAAGGAGTCAGTTTCGAAAGCACCAGTTTTATAATTTGCACTTTAGTACGAATTACAGTTAATATCTCTTATTGTTGTAATAGGTACTATGCGGCATAAGTATATCTATATACATACTTAATTGAACATTTACTTTATAATGTAAGTAATAAAATCGTGGACCATCCGTGATCGTTGGCGTATGGTTATACTGAAAATATGAAAAGCCACTTACGGGCCTCAAAAAAATATTTAAATAAGCTTTCGTCAGACAGCGGAAGGAGAGGGGATGGCGGAGCGACGCTACGCTTACGCGCTCGACTCTATGTGAAGACGGGCGCCGAGCCCGACGGCTCTATGTCGCATGCTATACTTACTTATTACTTATATTTTAACTAGTGCATTACCACTGTTCACGTCCCGCCAGCGCCGCCTTGCCGCCCCACCCCGTCCGCTTTTAAGTGTCGTAACTGCTGCAATAAAAAAAAAATAAAGTAACAGAGCATTGTTAATTCCATTAAAATCGTTGTACAAAAACTACAAGGTATTCAATGTTTATATCAATTAGAAATCTTATATCACATATTATATAAAATGATAAACATATATTTACTTAAGTACTCACATCTCCTATATTATACTAATCATAACTACAAATATTTAAATGCGAAAGTTTGTGATATGGTTGACCTATTTACTTATTATACCTATAATATGCTCCCGTAGGAATACTTAAGTATTTGATTTTTCGTAAATCCCGACCTATGAGATTTAACAGTTTTCGTTATATTTCAGTCAATTTATATTAAACCGTAGTGTACTTTAACTTTAACCTTCCTCAAGAATTGAGCTGTCTTTTAGTTAAAAACTACAAAAACCGTTCAGTAGATTCTGAGAAAATCGATCACATACAGACAGACAGCTTTTGGGGACTTAGTTTTATAATATTACTAGCTTTTGCCCGCGGCTCCGCCCGCGTTATAAAGTTTTTCAGGCTAAAGTTTTCCGTTATAAAAGTAGTAGTTTCCCGGGAGCCTCTCAAACTGTCTCCATACCAAATTTCATCTTAATACGTTGGGTAGTTTTTGAGTTTAACACGTTCAGGCAGACAGATGCAGCGGGGGACTTTTGTTTTATAATATATTTTTTAGAACTTTTTAAGAGGAATAATCCCGTCATACATCATTGTTGCATAACTTTAATCGTTTACGCAGCGCACGCAACGGAAGCTCTCAAAACTAATATTTTTTCCCCGTTTTTGCAACATGTTTCATTACTGCTCCACTCCGATTGGTCATAGCGTGATGATATATAGCCTATAGCACTCCAGGAACAAAGGGCTATCCAACACAAAAAGATTTTTTCAGTTCGAACCGGTAGTTCCTGAGATTAGTCATTACTGCTCCGCTCCTATTGGTCATAGCGTGATGATATATAGCCTATAGCACTACACTAATAAAGAGCTATCCAACACAAAAATATTTTTTCAGTTCGAACCGGTAGTTCCTGAGATTAGTCATTACTGCTCCGATCCTGTTGGTCACAGCGTGATGATATATAGCCTATAGCACTCCACGAACAAAGGGCTATCCAACACAAAAAGAATTTTTCAGTTTGGACCGGTAGTTCCTGAGATTAGCCATTACTGCCCCGCTCCTATTGGGTATAGCGTGATGATATATAGCCTATAGCACTCCACGAACAAAGGGCTATCCAACGCAAAAAGAATTTTTCAATTTGGACTGGTAGTTCCTGAGATTAGCGCGTTCAAACAAACAAACAAACAAACTCTTCAGCTTTATATAATAGTATAGATGTACTTATAGATAGATAGATGCTAGATACTTACAATTAAAAAGTAAACGAAGTTGCGGGTATAACTCATAAACATACGATAATTAATAAAACTGTTTAATAATAAAATATAAGTAACTACTTACGTGTAAGTACCTTAAAGCACATTAAATGCGACTGTTAGTAAGGAAGAAGAATAATTTATCTTATAAGTAGGTACTTACACAACATTCCTAAGATAAGATAATCCATGTAAATGACTTTCAATCACGAACGAACAAAGACTTCGAGATGACATCGTGTCCATGCCATCACAAACAATAGAATACCTAAAGCTAAATAGGTAAGTAATACAGAATTGTGCCGGCACGTTATCGCCAGTCATTTAAAGTAAGCAACCATAATATTTATTATGTAGATATACTTACCAATCCTTTATTGGAAACTTAAATTATGTGTATCTATTGCTAAAAAAACAATCTCAAAAACTAATAAGTTTAATCCAAAGAATATTATGATTGGAATTTATACAGTACCTATAATATGAAATGAGAAATTATAAAATCTAAAGCAATGTGATCTTTCCAATTCATGTTTTTATGTTTATTTGCACTTTTTATATTTGTTTGGAATTGGTGCGTAATTAAAATTGAACATTGTTTTTGTATATTTATGTTGCTTAGTTGGTAATATAATAAGTAAGTAAGTACTTATTATAAATGCGAGAGTTAGTGAATATGCCGCACGGATTTGTATGAAATTTGGTACACACATAGACCATGCACTTTAATTATACATAGGCTAGGAACCCCTGGCAACTTGCTTACGTTGGAAATCATATTATTTATCTGATTTTTTAAAGTAATGGCACCGTCGAATAGATGACGATTTGTATTAAATAGATGTAGAGATTAAGGGATTTTTGTAGCGGGATTTTTTTTTAACGTGGGCCAAGCTACAAGCACTATCAAGTAGATACCTATATCATTACTATTTTGTATCCCGTTGCATGGGTTTAACTCACTGGATATTATACTTACTTGATTATTATTATGTAAATCGATGAAAGAGCACAATATACCATGCAAAAATTACACTTTCTACTCTTCAGGTCGTAGGAAAAGGTCAATAGCTGTTCATTCATCAGTGTGTACACAAATGTATGAAGTACATGTTGTAGTTGTTATAATACTTATGAAATTAATGGATAATAGTTGCTAATACTTTTATATTTAGTATTTATTGTATTAAAATTATAATACTAATTGTTTAGGTAGGTAAGGTGGGTTAGGGTAAGATCGGACGCTTTTTAAGGTGCTAAACAAAGTTCATGAAATATTTTTTTACCAGAATTCTGTAGAAATAATATCTACTTATAATTAGTCATTATCTTGGCTATAAGTTATTAAATATAAATACTAAATGAATAAAATATGTATATATTTTTAATTTCTTTAAAATGAATCAAGAATATAAGTATAATAACTACTTAAGTAGGTAATATTTTACGACACTTTAAAATGGTAAGTTAATACTTACTTATCATACTATTAGAATTTGCGGGATGAAATATAATTTGGACTACTCTCTATAACCGTCCATATTAAGGGGATTCTAAAGTCTAAAGAGGTGTATAATCCTACTATAGCAGTCATTTATTATTTTCGAATGAGAAGTAGAACTGTAAGTACTACGCAAAGCGCCATCTATTTAAAAAACTTGATTAATGTTTTAAAAATGTACCATAGGGACATTTTACTAGGATAAAAAAAATAGCCTATGTGTTAATCCGGGACATAGTTAACCCGTGGGCAAAATTTTATCCAAATCCGATCAGTTTTTCTCCGTTTATTACGAACAAACATCTAAACATTTTCACAAATTTACCCATTTATAATATTAGTGAGAAGTAAGATATTCGAAGAAATAGTACGTACGCATGTTAATAAATAACAAATCCACAAAATAAGTTAAGTAAGTATACACAACAGCAATTTTTTTTTATTTAATACTGTGTTGACACGTCTTCGTATAACTCAGTACTTATTTATAACCTATGAAATAAATTTGTATTTGCATTTTATAAGGCAAAGTCAGATTATTTAAATCTATTCTTTAACGATTTAAAATTTATGATGATAAACGATCTTTTGAGTATAAATTAGTTAACAGGCTAAATACCCTTTCGCAGTAAGCATTACCTATTTATAAAATAAAAGATTTCGTTTTTAAATTTTTCAAGTCATGTCGCTGGTATTTACTAAGAGGCCCATGAGTAGGTACCGAACGAGTTTTGCGATTGCGCGCTGGATTTCCTAGAAATCCCAGGCGAGCCAAAAATATTTGTGATCTTAATTATTAAGTAAGTATTTAGTCGAAGCTCGGACTCAGGTAGTCGCCGAGTCGGTGGTGTGATAATCCGTGCCTCGGAAAGCACATAAAACCGTTGGTCCTGAGCCTGATATTTCTCCGGTCACGTCGGATTGCCGTCTCACCGGATTATTGGAGTGAATTATGATACAGGGAGTGCAGCTGTGTATTGCGCACACACTTGTGCACTACAATACGTGTATCTCCTACGTACTTACCTGGCTGATTTCCATTGCGATTGGCCAATGTGACCGAAATTCAGCTAAGAGGGATTCATTTATTCAAAATACTGGCTTATTATTTTATTTAAATTAATTTTATTAGGTTTATACTATCGTTATCGAAATTACCTATCATTCTATCTATCAATATCTACCATTGCGATGGTAGGTTACTTACTACTAAAAGCATAGAATATAAAGTATCTAACTTACTAAATAAGTATTACTTACAAAGGTACAAAATACTTGCCTTGTAGCGATTGCTTAGGCCAGTACTTACCTAAATCCTACTGCCAAAAATAAAATAACTAGAATAACTAAAATAATAAGAATTACACTGACGTTACGACTTTTTAATCACTAGTTTAATGTAATAAAGCCTAAGCTTAAGCTTTATTACATTAAACTAGTGATTAAAAAGTCGTGCTTTATTTTTCAGTACTATCTTAGATAGTACTGAATTTGAGTGTTTGTAAACAAACGTGATATACTTACAGGTAATTGAGCTACATAGTCTAAATTATAGAAGTAAATATGGAAAAAAATCTAAGCAGTCAAATTATAATTAAGTAATAACGTTTGACATTACCCAGTAACTGAGGTTTCGCACTTATTTAGGGCTCACATATCCCGGTTTCACTGTACTTACTTACTGCTAAAAATGCAAATTTGGTCGCGGCAAATTGAACTAACCGTGCGCCCCCATCAACCGTATTTACTCAAAATTAATAAAATATATTATATGAGTTAGAAAATAAATTAAACATAATATTTCTACAATAAGTAATATATTAACTTTGGAAATTAACATTTTTATAATTTAAAAATTGTTAACTGCGTGCATCTCTTCCTAATTACATACTCAAAATACAAATAATTTTAATTTACAACCAATAATTTAAAATTTTCAAAAAAACTTAAAATTGTTTTTACAGAAATTATTCGTAATTCCTTGCACATTCCCGGCGTAACTCTTGCAACGAAAATGTATGGAACGAATGCTCGAGGCCGTTTGCTTGGGGGAGGGTCTCAAACCGCAATTTTAAAAACTGTTTTATTTGTTTAGTGTTACTTTAACGTTGCTATTAAAATTTGTAAAATAACTAAAACAAATTCTCTGCGCATTACGTCATCCCTGCTGTGGATTGGTGCCACCGCACTGGTCCCGTTACTCGTCAGGGGTAAGATCGGATGCCTAGACAAATTTTAAAACCAAACCTCTCTACTAAAACTATTATAAGACATTTGTAACTATGATATTCTAACATTTCGAGTTGTAAATTGCGACTAAAATCCGAACATACTTCTTCTATAGACTCTAGAATCACCTTAATATAATTAATATAAGTAATATTTATGAAGGTCCGATCTTTTCCGCAAATTTCTAAAACTTATGTGTAGCATTTTAAAGCCTCGTAAATCATTACTTAATTGTATTAAAGTTATAAAAAAAATTACGCGATTTAGTATTTTTAATACTCTATAAATCAGTGTTTCCCAGCCTTTCTAGGCCATGCTCCATCTTTACATTTCTAAAATTTTTATGACCCCCATACGTAATTGTTAACATTTAAAAATTGTTTTGTTCCCTTAAGAAATATAAATGATAAATTTTAAGAAGAAATCCCTGTGATATTGTTATCAAAACATCGCAAGCAAAGTTTTAAAACATATAAGTACTTACTTAATGAAAAACTGAAAATTGGGAAATTCCACGTTGGGAAACACTGCTATAAACTATAATAAATTTAATGATTAATTATCATAATTTCTAAAGAATTTGGCTAAAAAATCATGTAGTCAAACACTATTTTACACCTTAAAAAAGTGTCCGATTTTACCCCAACGCACCTTACACTCAGCGGCCTTTCACTGATGTCTTTAGGTACTTATCTACAGCATTCGATTTTGATCAAAGATAAAATAGATCGCAAGTGGTTCAATACTCGCAGTGTGATGACTACAGCCAGCGAGCATCGACCGAGAGAAAATAAATTTCTAATTGGGTCAATTAAATGCCAAGTTGCAGAAGCATAATAATCAAAGGGCGCTTTATTTTAGATTAAGACAATGTCAACGTACTTACCAAAAATTTTTGTAATTGTAATAAGTGAGTACTTAAAGGATAATGAGATAAGTATCTATGTAAGTACTTGCTTATTTGACTTGCAACACCATTAAAACATTCGAAATATATGGAACATGGATCGGTTTTAAAAGAAATGGATCTTAAATTGCAAAAAAAATACTTCATTTGCACACCATTTTTTTATAACTGTATTAGAGTTACTCAAGTAAATTAAAACTGAAAATTCATGTCAATATTTTATTGTCTCCTATTGAAATGAAACACGTTAATATGTTATACAAACTCTCTGCTTGACCGTTTACATGTCTCTGATTATTGAAAGCTTTGTCCCCATAACTTCGCCTTTATAAAGGACCCGATGAAGTCCACGGCATAAAGCATATGGCCCTAATGATTTTTCGATTTCCGCTTATGCTATTCTTAAGTAAAACAATATTAAGAAAGTACTTACCTATTTCCTAAGTTCGATACCGAGACTGAGGTAGTTTTTGATTGAGTATTTTATATTTCCGTACCATAAAGCGTTAAGCACGTTGACCAGCGGGTTGAAAACATAGTAGAGTCGAGTCTCTAGCGCTATATATAACCTATGCTGACATACAAACCAAAACCTCGCGGTGTCCTTCTTCGGTGCATTCCCCTTCTTACACGATGCCACTTAGCAACCCATCTAAAATTATGCAGGGCACAAAAGTCCCCATAAACCAAAGGACGCCCTCGGCGTTTATGGCAGTATGACCTATGCAGTCTTTACGAATTCCGCCCTTATCCCATTTTAAAGTGGTGGAGTTGTAAGTATGTAATGCTGCTGTAAGCTTGATAAGGTGTACTACACCTTATCAAGCATATTGCAGAGGTGTTTCGGCTTATATTTTTACGTTACTACCTGATACATATCCCCTTGGAGAAATCCAACCCCAGGTAAATTGTCGTGTTAAAAAAATTCACACAAAATGTTTCTCGAACTGGGAATCCAACAACTGGTTCACGTTTATATACGATGCCGCGATACTAAGAAGCAGATTAAAGATTTCTCATTTTTATACTTAATACTTATATACGTACCATGCTTTTTGAAATTTAAGCCCAGAACTAATGTGATGTTTCAATACTAAGTATATCATATGTTTTCAGGAAATTATTTAAAAAACATCCGATACTGGAAAAAGGGGATTTTTAATATTAACTTCTGGTTTTCTATAAGAACACACAATCCATTTAAAATATGTAATCAATTTTTAAGTAAAACAATTCATATTGTTAAATAAACTGTTTATTTATCAATAAATCCATTTGGTTAACTACATTCATAGTTGTCGATAGCTAAATCCCCTTCTCAAAGAAAAAAAAATTGAGGTAGCATTAATTCTAGGCAAAAAAAAAATCACATTTATGTAGATCACATAGAAATCCAATTGACCCAATCATGAATAAAATCCAAATCTAACATTTTCCTCGTTGTCCACTTTACGTGAAATGGCCCTTACAAGAGTATATCATTTCGAGGCAGACTATTAATTATGTTGATTTTCTCCTCCACAGATGGCACAGTTGATAACTGTGCGATTAGACAAAGCCGGCCAGCAGCCTCTGGGATTTAGGCTACAGGGAGGCAAAGACTTCGGCACACCTCTCGTCGTTCAAAAGGTCAGTTTAGATTAATGCCAATAGCTTAGCGTAATTGGGGCGACACTTATAGGGGAACGGCAAAATATGTACCTAAATAAAATCATACATTTTTTTTTACTTCTCTTGCACTTATCAGTAAACGGGGCGGGCACCCGTAAAGCTAGTTTAGTATATGGTATAAGTAAACCTTTTTTAACTTTTACATACATCCGATAGGCGTAAAGTAAGTATCAGTACAGGAGGTGCGGCGTGGCAGGTTCTGGGTTCTTGGGATTGGATTCATTCGATAGTGTTAACTTCAGTCAAGCAATCAGTCGTAAAAACTAGACCACAATGTATGTGCAATATGCTTGGAAAAGTGGGTTGTGACCTCACATTGATCTGGGACAAGGACAGGTGGAAGCACATAAAGATAATGGATAAAAATATTATACTAACCCCGTATTATAAAATACTGTCTTACTGTTGGGCACGGACCTTTTCTACTACTGAGAGGGTTTAGGCCTTAGTCCGCCAAGCTGGTTTAGTGCTGGTTAGCAGATCTCACATACCTTTGAGAAGTCAGAGGTTTATAACTTGCGGACCTTCTCCTCGGTAGTTCGTTCCATTCTCAACTTTTCACTAGGCACTTAGGAAGGGCATATTGTCATGAAATAAAAAAATATAGATACCTTCCTATAAGAGCAGTTCAAGTAAAATGTATATTATACTTATTATAAGACCCAATGAGGTTTTGTTTGTAGAAATATTTTAAAACCATGTTCGCTTTGCACAAACTTCCTTGTAAGTATATAATTTCAGTTATTATTAATACAGTATACATGGCAATTTTATTTTATTAAGCTTAATATTATTATGTACAGAAGATTACACCAAGAGCACTGTCAAACACGACTGAACCGTCTGAATGTCAACGATTCATTCATACAATGAGAAGTGAAAACGTTTTAACCGCATGATTAAAGAATAGAGATAAAATTAGTCTAACCTAGTTGCAAATATAAAAGTTAATGAACCCGCACGTGCCTATCTACTTGGAACAGTAGGTACTTATACCTATATATTGTGGTGCACACTTACATTAATATTTGATACCTATAGAGTATAGGCAGCTCCTTGGCAAGTATAGTAGGTATTTTTTGACACAATTCGCATGTGTGAATTATTTCTTTCCTGCTTTGGATATAATACGTACCGAACATATAATATGTACATAACATGTATTGTGCCGAATGACAACTTCCCCACTAGTTAACGGTACTTTTTTTCTAATTTAATAATACCGGTTTACAATATATACAATGAATGGCCATCGAGTTTATCGTGCATAACAATTATTAGGTTTACTTAATAGTAAACCTAATAATTATGCATAATTGCATAGTTACTGAAATAAATATATATACCCTACATAGGTATGTTATTCCCGATTTTACGTCAGTGATTATTTCTCAATATTTTCCAATAAGCATATTTCTTTGTGTGTTTTTAAATGATTGTGAAAACTAGAGGCATTTAATCCATCCACCTTACATCGAGTTGTTTAAGCCAGAATAATGCCAAGTTTAGACAAGTTGCAGCAATATTTGGCGTAAGAATTTCCAGTTGCGATTACTCTAGCAGCAATATTAATTCATCAGTGGTCAGCTTTGTGCATGCTTGAAGTAATACTTAGTATCTTTATTAATAAAAAAAAAATTCATGTCGAATTGATAACCTCCTCCTTTTTTTTGAAGTCGGTTAAAAAAGGGATGTGTAGTGTCTCCATGGCTACGCAACCTATTGGTGAATGACTGTTTGAAAGATATGAAAGAAAGTGAGTGCGGGCTGAGAATTAATAAGTTGTCACTCAATTGTCAGCTCTGTGCTGATGATCCAGTAATTCTTATATCATCGAAAGTTACGGGGTTTGAAATTGACGTTAGCTAGAAAATATTCAAAAAGGTACTACTGGCTGTCTATAGAGGAGTATTATTGCCTACTCTGAGCTATTGCAGTAGAAGCTGGATATGGCAGAAAAAGCATTAAAACAAAAATTTAAGAATTGGAAATGAGAGCGTAGAGAAGTATATATGAATGATTATGAATGATAAATTGCAAAATAATGTCGCAGTAGTATTGGATTGGTGAAATGAAAGAAGTTAATATCCACAATATAAAATGGCATGCTTAAAGAGGGTGGGCGTTCGGAGAGTTTGGATGTAAGAGACTGATAAATGGGCGAATGTGAAAGGAAGATCCTGTAGGGATCGACCGCACAGAACCTTCGGGTGACAAATATCTGAAATTATTGGTAAAGCCCCGTCAAAATTCCCTAATAAGAATAATACATGAGAAATAGGAATACATGCGAAGATTGATGAAAGTGGGAGAAAAAAGAATCAAGCAAAGTGGCAATCCGTAGTCTCGGACTACCCTTGTAGTGTAGTTGAGTAATACTATGTATGTATGTATGTTATATGTACTTCTACATAAAATCAAATACATCATACAGTGCAGTCATATTCTGTGCTATGATGAAACTAAACTGCAGCAACAGCTAAATGCTGCGGTAACATATCGGGGATTGAATATAATGTCAAGACAGATGTATCTGGTATAATTATTGCAAATTCATGTTGTTTTACCTACGGTAGCTGAACCTTATCTGATCGATCGGGATCGATACTGATGCCAAAAATGCAATTAGTAAAATTTTTGTCTGTCTGTCTGTCTGTCTGTATAACCGTTATAGAAACAAAAACTACTCGACGGATTTTAACGAAACTTGGTACAATTATTTTTCATACTCCTGTGCTGGTTATAGTATACTTTTCATCACGCTACAATTAATAGGAGCAGAGCAATGAAGGGAAATGTTGGGAAAACGGGAGAAGTTACTCCATTTTTTAAGCTTCCGTCGCGTGTGCAGCCTTAATGGTTAAAGCTACACAGAAATCATGTATGACGGAAATGTTCTCCTTAAAATTATGTAAAAAATATCCCACGACAGCATATGTCTATCTTTTATGGTTGACTCACAATAACACGTGTAACTCCCGATAGCTTAGCAGTTCGAAGCTTTCTCATTATATTTGTCTACTATTACGTTTATAACACTCTCAGTCATCCCTAATTAAAAAAGTTAACATTATTAAATATTCCATAAAAGAATCATAGAAATCGGTATAGAAACACCAATGTTATACATGAAATACGCTAATAATAAGCCATCACGCGTGAATACTGAATCATGTTATAAGGATTATTTTTGTATATATATAAGGTCGCGAACGCACAGGCAGGCGGCTTGCTTGGCACCTAGAGGCTAGCGAATCACGTAGCGAGTAGCTTCGTAAAAGGAACATTCTCGAACGTTCGCGACCGGCTCCATTTTTGAAGTCCGAAATCCACACGGGCGAAGCTGCGGGCGGAAGCTAGTACGAAATAAATACGTATATAGGTCTATAGCTAACAAGATAAAAGTCTGCCATGTTTATAATTTACAAATCAGATCAAATGAAATTAACTTATTGTTGTGAACACAATTGACTAGGTCGAGATATCTACGTAGCTTTCAACCGAAGACATTGGACAATTAGATATACTTACTTAATTAAAATAAACAAAATGTGATACTCCCCAGAAGGCGTTGTCGTTGTTTCCGGGCGTCCTAATTTCAAAACAAATCCCTGCCAGTACGTGACTCATATTATGTTCCATTATCCATATAAACGACACAACTCGAATAAGTAGTTGCGTAACCAACTGTTAGTGCCCGGCAAGCTCTGTGTGATTCCGGTTAAAGAGTGAAACTGGTACTAACTGGTCAGCCGACTACGTATTGTATAAGCAAAAATCCTACCACCATCCTACTATGAGTAAATGGCTTGACGAAAAAAAAAATAAAACAATGATCTGCTTATAAGACTGGCTAAGGTTTTAATGTTAGTGTTTACCTCTTTTTAGGTATTAATCTTAATATGGTAATTTATTTTTATCTACCTTGTTTTAGGCACGCATAGGTAATTTTAAAAATGTCAAAATAAGTAGGTAGGTACGTGCGTAAAATATATATTATGTACATAAACATGTACCTACTTATTATATTTTCTTAAATATGTAATATTTTATATCTAATTTGTCGGGAAGCTGCAGTTTGCCTTTGTCGTCGGTAGATATTTTATTTCCGAATGCAATAAAATTATGCTTACCAACTTAATCTCTTCTCTACTTATAATAAATTTGTAGAGAGGTCAATTCTGTACATGAAATATATTTCCAAAATAACTATCAGGGGGTGATTAGGGATCGATACTGATGCCAAAAATGCATACATACATACATAACATCACGCATTTATTCCCGAAGAGGTATGCAGAGGCGCAACTAGGGTACCCACTTTTCGCCAAGTATGTTCCGTCCCATGATGTGATAGGGGCGAGTCTATCGCCATATCGGGCACAAATTCCAGACTCCGGGCTGATACTGAGCAGAAAAACCCAAATATCACTTTGCCCGACCCGGGATTCGAACCCAGGACCTCAGAGCGCTATTGTACCGGACATGCAATACAACTACGCCACCGAGGCAGGCCAAAAATGCAATTAGTAAAATTTTTGTCTGTCTGTCTATCTGTCTGTCTGTATAACCGTTATAGAAACAATAACTGCTCGACGGATTTTAACAAAATTTGGTACAATTATTTTTCATACTTCTGAGCTGGTTATAGTATACTTTTCATCACGCTACAATTAATAGGGACAGAGCAGTGAAGGGAAATGTTGGGAAAACGGGAGAAGTTACTCCATTTTTTAAGCTTCCGTCGCGTGTGCAACCTTAATGGTTAAGCTACACAAAAATCATGTAGGATGGAAATGTTCTCCTTAAAATTATATAAAAAATATGCCACGACAGCATATGTCTATCTTTTATGGTTGACTCACAATAACACGTGTAACTCCCGATAGCTTAGCAGTTCGAAGCTTATAACACTCTCAGACGCTGACGGAGTCGCGGGCACAGCTATTAACAATAATATTGTGCGGTTCCGTATTGCGATATTTTCAACAGTATTGTAGATTGACATATTAAATTTCCTTACTAAAATACGAAAGTTAAGCTGTCTGTTACATCAAAACCACTGAACCGTGAGGAAGGACATAGGCTACTTTTCTTTACGAAAAACGACGGAAACGCGGACGAAGTCGCGGACAACAGCTATGCTATATAAAATACCGCAATCGTCATAGGTTGGCCTATAATATTAGAAGAGTTCCTTCGATTTCACCAGGATCCCATCATCAGACCCTGACCGGACAATCGGACCACCTGCATACCACCATACATTAAAAAAACATCCCGACAAATTGAGCACCTCCTCCATTTTTGAAGGCCGAAATCCACGCGGGCGAAGCTGCGGGCGGAAGCTAGTAGATTTATAATTTTCAATCTAAATTTATTACGTATCTAGTTTTTAAATAATTTCCTTTTAAAAAATTCTTTACCTCTGGGGCCTTATTCTCTATCCTGGGACCTTATTCTCTATCCCGCATGTTATTTTGACAGTGCGTAACAAGCACGTAACACAACGCATCATGTTTAGGACTATAGAAATTTGGCTTAGAGAATACCATTCCACGCACATTTCTCGAAGATAACAGGACACGGCCGCGTTACGCGTTTACACTATCTTACAGAATAAGGGCCCTGCACGTTATTTTAACAGTGCGTAACAAGCACGTAACACAACGCATCACGTTTAGGACTATCGAAATTTGGCTTACAGAATACCATTCCACGCACATTTCTCGAAGATAACATGACACGGCCGCGTTACGCGTTTACACTATCATACAGAATAAGGGCCCTGGTCATCTTAAACACGTATCGTGACTCTAAATGTAGGTATTATGTAAAGGTGCATAAGTAATTATTATTTAATATCTTAGTCATGTGCCCGATAGAATTTCCTACCTTCACATTGACGGCTGAAAGGCTAATTCACTTGGCGATTTTTTTTGCGACACTAAGTTTCATACATAATTAAAATCAGCACTTTTTCTGTGTTTTTTTTAACCTAGTTAATAATTTTCGAAAAACAAATATCGCTTAAATCAATAAGCCTTTCAACCGTCGATATGTATAATATGTGAGAAAAAAATTAAAGTCTAAGGAGATATTTCTTTCTGTTCACCCACGTTATGTAAGGGATTCGTGTGCAAGATTATAAATGATATTCATCCATCCTGCGACATGACACCAGTAAAATGTATAGGCTAATGGCTAAGGCTAAAGTGTTTGTTTTCGAGATTTGATTCAAATTCACAAATAACCATGAATTGGAAAGAACATTGAAATATTTGTATTTCACTGATTCCTTATTAACCTATGTATAAAGTTATAAAGTAGTTTATTTCTTTTCCGTTAAAATGTTTTATATGCCTGTTTTTTTAATGCAACGAAAAGAATAAATCTCATCTTGACTGATTTTGGGGAATTTCCTGCTGCATTTTCAAAGTTCAAAATCCTACACCAATGAAATTATAAGTAATGGGACCAATTAAAAACTACACAAAATGCAAAGCAAAAATAATAATTTAAATCAGACCACGAGGTTAAAGAATTATCGATATGATGAAAAAATAATACGGTAACATGAGACTTGAGTCAGCTTGTCTTGTTGAAGTCGGATAAAAAAGAAAACAACCCCTGTATGTATAATATCCTGGATAAAACTTGTCCTTCAATTCGCGTTGTTGTTCGAGTTCCATTCTGTAATGAATAGGAAACAATAATAAAGCTTAATATGGTGCGTGGCACGGTCGGGGTCGCATAAAATGTCTTGTATTTTTGTTCCCTTATATGGTATACGCGTGCGGCGCCAACGACAGACCGTGGTTAACCATGTATGTATATAGTATAAAAAGATAGTGCATTTTGTTAATATACAAATATACACAGCCTATACGGTTAGATCCCACTCCACAGTGATAGTAGCACTACTAAAGTTTATTTACGCATATTGCCTTTAGGTCTGGTTTTGCCGACCAGCAATCGGCCGCATGTCTACTCTTTCTGAGTTCCCTCTCCCGTTACAGAAAGAGACACGCAAAATCTTGCCTTATTTAGAAATTCGATCAAGGACGTAACACCCTATAGTCCATAATACATATTCTCTACTAGACCAATGAGGCAAATGGCATACATTACCCACCTGATAAACATAACAAATCTATTAATTTATGATACAAAATAAATAGGTATGCGAACCTATAATTAACAATATTACCTATGTATCTATATCATTTTCCGGTGAATACATTTTTTCTGGCCAAAAATCTCAAAACCGGTCTGTCATCGTTTCGTTCTTGTAAATGTAATGAGGTAAACTCGGTACTTTCTTTTACAATTGTATTGCTTATTTTAAACGTAAAGATAGGTACTCAAAACCCCACATGTATCCTTTTGGACAGTTGTAATTCACAAAGATCCACAAAAAGTTTAAACATACTTTTTTAGTTGTTTTTTTAATTTTAACCATATTTACTTCCTTCAGTAATCTCTACTCTTTTATTAACCCGCTAATTGACTTTCATTACAAAATAATATTCGCCGTAGATGTAGCTGTGATGTGTGCACAACTATTTTTGTAACCGTCTTAATATCGTTCTTATGCCAAAGTCATTAGAGAAAGTGTTATTTATAGATTGTGTTGTGTAATTTTCTGGATTTTTACATTAAAATTGCACCTTGAGCTTTCAACAGATACCCACCTACCTACGTAACTTTAATCTCCTTCAGAAAACATGTTACATAATTTTATCATTTATGAATCGGTATTCGGTATTTACCTCTTGACTATTTCTTTTGTCAAACTTCATATTTTGATATGCAAAAAGAAAAAAAAATACATACTGTTTTAAGTGCCCGATAAACGCTTTTCTACAATATCTATTGCAAATAACATTGTATACAGTATACTACCACATAGGTACTACCATGCGACACAATTTTTTTTACTTGGTTTTGTTCTTGTATTTTCTACGCACCGTTGCGGAATTCTTTTTATTATTTTTTTAATACGTGAAGCAAATCTTTGCATCTTTTTTTTTACCAAAATTACGTGCCTGTATATTTATCATGATTAATAATTCATAATTAGAAAAGGACGGTTAAAAAAATGCATATGTGTACCAATAAATTACATTTGACAGTCATATTTCGACCACTGGACTATGTGTAGGTATAATCATTTATGTTACTTTGTGAACGTAGTTTGTTTATTGTTTTATTTATATTAAATAATATCGTTATCCCATTATAAGTTTGTTTTAAGAAAGGTATTTTATGGTTAACATGTAAGTATTATTAGACGTTGCTTATCATGTGTCCATTTAGTTAAGAATGCAAAAAGTTGTGTTTTTCATCCAGGCGAGGCGAGCGATGATCTCATGCTGACGTCACCGCAGCTTCCTTCCGCTCCCAGCGTTTTGCTTGTAGTCTTGCGTTCTATTTTGTATTTATTTCTCTCTAGTATTCTATAACTAAATGTGTTGAACTGATATATAAATGAACTGACACAGTTAACCAGTTTTGGTAAAAAAGTAATTGGATTAGAAATTAATAATTACGATTACAAAATTTAATTGGGATTATGATTAGAAATTACTGCAAAAAGCTATCGTAAAAGTCCATTTACTATACGTATTAATATTTTTTTTTAATTGTAATGGATTAACAATTATATTTTGATAATACTAAATGGCAATTGAATATTTTTTGAATACGGTTACTCATGTTGTTGGGTAGATGAATTAAATAAGACTTTCAATACATACTTTTTTATTTAAATTAGATTTTAAGACAACTCTCTTTTCAATCATGAATAAACGTGGAATAAATTCACAAAACTAATCATGAAAGTGCGATTGCCGATTACTAATTAGTGCAATCTCCATTAACGATTGTAATTGAAATGAATATTAAATCGGATTACATGTAATCCTAGTTACTAATCTAATTACAAAAGTTATCAATTATATCCTACGCTACGCTACGTAAACGAAAAATTAAGAAATAAGAAAACAACTTATATTTTTTTAAATAAACTGTTATAAAAGTATGAAGGATGATGGAGTACCAATAAATATCGGATTTATGGCATATTCGTGACACTGAAAATATCTTATTTTAGCTTAATGAAATAAAAGCCAAAGTTTCCATTTTCCATATACAAAATACTTATATCTAAAATCAATATCAATCACAATGACTCATTATGATATCATATCAATATGTATAATAAACAGCTAAGTACTTATCACGTCTGATGTTATAAGTATCTACCAGTGAAAGATAAACTTTGCCTTATTTAAACCTAATTATCAATCAGTACGCAGAGATCTTCTTAGAAAATATCATCAGTAAATACCTACAATCATACTTAGACCGTGTATCAGATACATTATAATTATATTCATAATAAACGAAAATCAAGAATGAGGATCCAGTCCATAAATTATGTCAGAAGATTTTAATTATTTTTTTACCCCTCCCTCCGTCGTTGTCATAGAATTTATGACGTAGATAGTTACATTTATGGGACTCCCCGCCTTTCCTCGATGCGACATCATATATTTTGCAATTTTACACCCAGAACTAATGAAAAATCAGGTCCAAAGTGAAGGATTACTTTTTACGATTTGTTCTGAACAGAGACCCTGTCCACTGTGTTTCAGCGAATGACTTACTGCGTGTCAGTATGTTCCAACAAAACAAAATATACTTACTTTATATACTTAGTTAGAGATAGAATATTATTTGATTTTCTTGGTTTATAGTTAATATTTTAGGTGTGAATACTTTAGATTTTAACAAGGTACTTATATAAATTACATTGCTACTTTTTAAATAGTAAATTTACTAAAACCAAATTATTGGTTGCTAAATTTCAATCATGGTACCCATTTAAGAATTACTTAATAGTGTTAACTTTTAAGGCCTATGCAGATGGCGTACGTTGTATTTAAATATGGTATTTATGTTGTCAGGTAAATGGCGGCAGCGCTGCGGAGCGCGCAGGCTTGCAGGCGGGGGACGCGCTCATCCGCGTCAACACCACGGAAGTGTACGCGCTGCGCCACCAAGAGGCACAAGATGCCATCCGGGCTTCAGGACCCACCTTGGAACTGACAGTCCAACGGTAATAAATTATTATCATAGGCGTGTATAGAGGGGAACGCGAGCGGTCCCTGCCCCCCTACCCCCGGAATGGCGTGGCGCCCACCCATAGTGTTTTGAAGCAGAATATATATTTCTTTGTCATCATCAGCGTGGGTACCTACAATATTTCGGTAAATTTTGTCAATCGATTTGTCTTAACGGGACCTACATACATTTGGTATACTTAATTGATACAGAAAACGTAAGATTTGTTCGTTGAGGTCGTTTAGATACGATAATTAAACTGGGTCAGAAATGTTGACTGTAGTTTTATATCGGCAGTGGCGGCGGCACATGGCGGCCCTCAGTGACGCCGACTGGCAGCCTACCGAGACCTGGCTCTCGGCCCCTGGGCTCCACTCCGACTCCGGTTACCAACACCTCGCTGAAAGCCACACCGCAGCCTTCGAGGGCCTTTGGATCTGGCCATAACAACGTTGCTAAACCCTTCGGTTATGTATGTAACTTTGTAGTTAAACGTAATTATAAGTAGTATCTAACTATTGTGATAAAGTCTGCGTGACTTATTAAATTCTATTCATTCGGTGATAAATTTTTTATTGTCGACTTCATGCTAGTTTTTGTACACATTTTTAAAGAATGTGAAGGTAAATACACAAAATAATATTATTGCACTTAATCAATAATCAATCGAAAACTACACACATACACATACACAACATATCCAAGACTTCACCTATCCTGTGAGACGAATGCGTAAAAAATCAATTGCTTCCATTGCGTTATTCTGAACGGTTATCAAGTGCATGCAATACCGTTATTTACAGATGAACGGCAACGATTCCGTGAAGAGCATTGTGAACAAGCAGTACAATACTCCAGTGAACATGTACAGTGACAAGACCATTGCGGAAACTCTCTCGGCGCAGACTGAAGTGCTGGCAGGCGGCGTACTCGGGTGAGTTGTTGCTTGTTAGATGACAGTTTAGGCACTACGATACCCTCGTCTTATTGTGATACTGTATCTAATACAGTACTAAGATATTGGGTATCCAATGAGGTAACATTGTCCAATTTTTTATTGCAATTAACAAAAGTAAATTATTGCATTCCCTTATTTCCTTTTATGTTTGTCTTTTGTTTAATATTTATATAAGCAAACACCATCGAAATTGTTGTATCATAATGTTATGATAAGCAGCTAAAGAAACGCTTTCGTTGACTCTTGATTAATATTAATATTGGACACATTTTGATTGGCAGTGTAAACTTCAAGAAAAACGAGAAAACTTATGATGCGGAAAAGAGCGCAGTTTTCAAAGTACTGCAAGAAGCAGAAAACGATCCTGAGCCAGGTAATGTAATTATCTTTGAACAAAACGGGCAATATCGTGTTAAAATATTTGTAGTTTCAATTACGTGTAATTTGTTTTCCATTTACATTGTACATATATCAGGAAATATGTATGTATTAAACCTACCTAGAATCAACCGCCACAATCTTAAATTACCTTTTGTTAAATATGTAATAGGTACTTATTTTACTGGACTACATTATTACGCATCAATTTTATTTGAACAAACAACTTAAATACAAGACTTTTAAATCTATAACTAGGTAGTTGATATGATCGATTGTTCAAAAAGTTAAAGAATTAGTGGGAATTAAAGCGTATTAAAAACGTCATCTTCCATATTTTTTATGCATTCCATGTCATGTACTTTAAGTAGCTACACCTACATCTTGTTAAACGTAATGCTAGTTTCAAAGATCACATTTAAATTGCTTGACAGAAAAAATATTGTTGATTTTTTAAAATAATAATATCCTAATTGGCACAAAATAGAAGTGAGCGCAGCGGCGCCTGCACCTCCAGTTAGTGGTCTCCGGCATGTACAAGCGCCCGTCACGCGGCCCGACGCGCCCGTCAACAATACTGGCGGCTTGCCTCCAGGCCAGAATATTTGCGAGGAGTGCGAGAGACTTATCACGTAAGTCGGACGGTGCAGGCAGGCCGACACGGTAACAAACGCAGGTTGGGCACTTCGAGTGTACGTGGCTGTAATGGGTGCCGAAATTGAATCTTTACGTGGACATGGCTTGCGCGCGGATTCTCTCGTGGCTTATTTAGTTCTTGAAACGCAGTTTCCCTATTTAAAACGTGTTTGGAGTTGTCCTTGTGCTAACTCTTTCACATGGTGTCGGGTCTCGGGAAATAACATTTCTTGCGGGCCAGCAGAGGCTTCTCACTTTTACTCCCGCGCGAGCGTTGCGCGCGGCGGCACGCCGAGCAGCCTGCTGCGCACGCACCGGTCACGGTCGCGCACGCCGCGCGTGGCCGCCTCGCCGCTGCCGGCTGCGCCCTCGCCCGCGCGCCTTTCCACGGGCACGCAGACACCGGCGCCGGAGCAGCTGGTGCCGGAGCAGGCGCACCGGCCCAGTTTGCCCGTGGGCTGCCACCGCGTGCTGGCGGACGGGAGGGTGGCGCTGGGTGCGCCTGCGCCGCCGCAGCCTGCGCCCGACGCGCTGCCGGTCGTCAACGACACTCCCTATTGCTCCGATTGTAATCGCTACATTATGTAAGAGGCGTCCCCCGGAATGCCTTGCCGTGTTTGCGACCGTGTCGACCTGTGCACTAGTTTTGTCATGTAGATAATTAAAAACGAGTCGATGTCTTACCGTTGCGACTTCTCTCCTCCTTCTACTCTATGTATATAAGAATGGTATAGAGAGGAGCCGGCACGAGTAACCCAGTGCACATATCGTGTTTGATATAAGTATGTATTTTGGAATTCACAGACAACTTTTTCCCGAATGGCATATTATCATTCATGGTTTTTCATACACGATGTCTGTACTAGAATTTACAATACATCATTTTTCATCAATTAATAGCCTTTCATCATTATTACATAATGTTTCAGTAGTTAGATCGTATTTGTTGAAAAGGCATAAATTATAATTAGGTTAATAATTAATTTAGCAAAGATTATTATATATTCATTCAGCATGTCATCACTTCGCTGTCCATGTAGATAGCACTGTTATCATTTTGCCTGGCAGTATTGATGGATCAGCACGAACAGTTCGGTGAGCATGTATGTCGTCGTAGTAACAATAATTAGATTTTATATTTACGCTAACTACAAGTACTTATTTATAATATTATGTTCAGTTAAACATTCTTACCTATTAAGTATCCATTAAATAGGTACTCAATAAATTCACCATCACCTTCGTAACGGACCTATGTACTGATCATACTATTTCCAATAACTACTTGGCATATTTCATTTCTTGTTGTGATAAATGTGCCCTGTGTAAATTGTAACCTTCAATTCCCGTTTAAAACTCAATATAATAATTTCTTTAATCCATTTAATTATATTTGTATGTGTGTACTAGTGGCGTGTTCGTGCGCATCAAGGATAAGAATCTACACGTCGAATGTTTCAAGTGCTCTACGTGTGGCACTTCGCTCAAGAACCAGGGCTACTACAACATCAACGGGAAGCTGTACTGCGATATCCACGCTAAGTTAGTGGCACGTCAAAATCCACCCGCGCCCAATCTCGATCCGGTCACCGTGCCGCCGTAAGTACCTACCTACTTCATATACCTACAGATATACTGACATTGTTTCAAAGTAAACTTTATAATACGTGATATTTTTATATGCAATTAGAATATAAAAATGTAAATAAGTAAATAAAATAAATATATTCGTTGTTGTAGGGGAGGCCGAATTCCATCCAACACGTACGCCACTCCGCTGCCGCCGCTCGCCACCGGCAACTACACTAATGGATCCTCGTCATTGTTCAGCGTAAGTGGTCATGGACTAACATTTACAGCTGAATGTTCCGAATTCTGAGTTAGGTTGTCCACCAATTAACCGGTTCGTTTATTTGTGCAGCCATCAAGCAACTTGTCCGGTCCGAAGCCGTTCGGTTCGTCGATAGGGTCTGCGTATTCGCCGTCGCTATCGCCACGGTCGGCGCCGTTGTCGCCGGCGCGGCCCGTGGCGGCGCCTGCTGCCCCCGCGCCTGCAGCCATGCCGACCGCGCTGTCGGCGCCTCTGCCTGCGCCCGCGCCTGCGCCACTACTCGCCTCCGCACCTGTACCGGCTGCATCTTCTTTCGCTCCCAGTAAGAGAGTCACATTTGCAGTATAATTATGATACAGTCTAAAACTGTCAAGTTTTAAAACAGATTCCTACAGTGCTGTCGTAATAAATTCTTACTTATATACCTTATTTTTATATCAGATATTATAGTTCGGTAATATACATATATATTATACTTACTATATTTTTAAAGTTTGACAGTTTTTTGTACAAGATTTACTTAAATACTTGATTTTACCGAGAATTTGTTTTTTTAACTGAGTCCAATGAATCTTAATTACTTCAGGACTTCTTGCATATTACACAATGTACTTATACCATACCCCTATTACTTATATATGTAGTTATGTTGTTAATCGTTGTGTTTCATCGATAGCTTCATTATTTTCATCGTTATTAAAAGAAACCCAAAAATCTATTTAATTCATAGTCGTTATGCATTATATTACAATTTTTTAAAGTGAACTATTGACACGGTTAAAAAAACATATATCTACTTACTGAGTTTATGTAATGCACAAAAGAGTACTTAAATATTGATTGAAAACTACTTATAGGTCATAATTTTATTAAATATTTATTATTACTTACGTATGCTTAAATTGACACCGAAAAACGTAAAAACAAACATTTTATTTTAAATCTATGTATCAATGTTATTACATGTTTAATTTTGTGAATATTTAGTATACTTACTTCAACTACTTACAATCAAAAATTGAAAGAGATACTTGTATTTTTTACTAACGAAGAAACTGTTTTTATTTTAATATCGCTATATTTATTTTTAAATATTTCCAAGAGTTGTTTAAAGAACATGCATATCGCGTTACATTTATAATTGTATATAAGACATATTATATACAATTGAATTGTATATCATTATGGTCTATTAAAGTGAGATATGGGTTCATTTATTTTTGATATTTATAGCTGTACCAATAATTGTAGGTTTTATTGTTTAGAAGTACAATTTGTTGATATTATTACTTAGTCGGTAAAAAATACACCTCTTGTTCATAGTTATATAATCATGCCAGAACACTAACTATTTTATTCAGTATTATCTTGAAAATACTTATCATAACGATAATTATTATTTGTTTATAATAAAATCAATAGACATCGCGGATTTTAGAATTTTTTAATGTTATTTACTTTCCAATAAGACTAAATACGAATTGCGGCGATACATAATAATATTATAGCATATTGATTATAATATAAAATAGCATTTACACATATTTATAAGCACTAGGTAAGCATTATTTAAATATAGGAGATGCCAACGACTATTCCTATGTTTGTGATTTTACCTACCTACCTATTATAAATTTTCATCTGGATATTACTTATTTCTGTTAAATTGAATATTCGTATAGATAATTAAGTATGAATTTATTTTCAACAGAACACCCAGTTTCAATTTTTAAAGGTAATCTAGAAATAGGTCTTGTAATATTTACATAATTATACATACATATTTATATTTATGTGTATATATATACTATAAATGCAGCTGAGCTTATTATGGCTACTTCTTGATGGATGTTTGTAGATAAATGACTATTTATAAACAAGAATGTTTGCGCTACGTGGGCAGCCGATTGCAGTATTAATATAACTATTTTCCTGGCACGGAATACATGTTGAATCAACACTTGTTACGCAAGAAGTCCTATCACTGTCGTACAGATACTTAACCTTCTCGCTTCATTAAAGTGGTTTGAAATTAGAATTTTAACTTTCATTATGTGAAATAGCTTTTCAATATCACTAATAATGTTTACTTTCATAAATTTTTTTCTCCATCCTTTTGTAACCTACCTGTATAAATAACATCCAAAAAGGTCAAAATGTTAAAAGCATCGTATGGCCCCCGCCTAATCCTCCTGAAGACGAACCACCACAATATAAAATGAGTCCAAATTCAAATTACGATGAACCTAGTCGAACCGTGCTTTCAACAAGTACAATTGAAAATATACCACTTACCCCGTACAATACACAGCAATCTATAAAAGAAATTGCTACACAAGAATATGCTTCTGCATCCTTTTCATCAACTGCTATGTCATCAATAAAAACCGAGTCAATGGAACAACACATGTCTCAGACGGAACAACAGAATACTAGTAGGATTACTAAGTCTGTTGCTCAAGAATCGTCTGTAAGCCAGAGTTTTGTTTATCAGTCTCAGGGATCTTTTAAGGAGGTATTAGGTCGTCACGGAGACCAAAATTCGACAACTTCAAATATGAAATACACAGAAGGGGAATTGGAAAATATAAGTAATACTAGCTTTGAAAATAAGATGGAAGCAAACGGAGATAAAATCGATACAACAAAAATGAAGGATAATGATTTAGAGCCTAAAAAAATTGATGAATTATTAATTTCTAGTGATAGTGTTAACACGCCAGAAATAATTGAACATAATAGCATAGAGCAATTTGAAAGCAGTGAAAGTAACTTTAAGCAACAAACTGATAATATTGATAATGGTTCCGCTAAGAAACCTTTGCAAACTGAAAATAACAATGAGGATCAAAAAACCGACACATTTGAAAAAAATACACTCAACAGTAATGTTTCCGAATCTTTCACCCAAACTTATTCAGGAGGATCTATGTTAGACGCTTTAACGATCGCCCCAGAACGTCCTTATTCACCGTTACCATCACCTCCACAACCAGTTAATTCACTGTTGTCTCAAACTCCGGTCGAAGAGAGTAAGCAATGCCACGAAGATCAGATTGTAACAGAAGATGAAATTTCAAATGATTTGTACGACGATAGTGAAGGTATTGAACAGAGTGTAATAAAAACAGATATACACATACCGGATCCTTCTCCAATATTTACTCAACAATTAAAAAGAGAAATAACGCCTATACCACCGCTCAAAGTATATAACCCTCCAAAAACAACGGAAGCCCCAGTCCCAATGCCTGTAGAAACAAAACCGTACATTCCGCCTGATTTTACTATAATCGCGGAGCCTAAAACCTCCCTATCGGTACTTCGATCGTCTTCCTGTTCTCCAATGATTGATGCGTTAACCACAGCACCAGACAGACCTTTTACTCCAAAAATTACACCTGTAAGTGCTACTGCAATAGAACGTGGGTCCTTAAGAGAGGCGCTTACTATTGCTCCTGACCGACCATTTAGTCCGTTACCTATAAATATTACAAATCCACCTAATCATTACACTGCTACAACTACAGTGCAAACCCACTCTATTGCGTCGGAAATATTAAAACCAATAGCGACTCAATCTACGAACCAAATAGCTAATCAGGATAATACTCAGATTTTAGGTAACATACAAAATACATACGAATTGCAATCTTCATCTCAGGCATCCGCTTTTAAGCCAGTTTCCAAACAAGCCTGCGTTCCTCAAAATCCACAAGAACACAGATTGGTAAATATACCTCCAATGCAAATGAAAACGAAACCTTCATCCATGTCAGAGTTCACTTCGATGCAGCAATCAAGTTTTGCGTCAAATTATTTAAGAAACCAAGGCTTCTCATCTGTTAAGGCAACGCAACACTACTTTGAAGAATTAGATAAAAAGGAATCACTATCGTCAACAGCAATAAGATCGAAGTCTGGTTTACATAAACCAGATAGTATCCCTCCTTATCAGAAAAATATTGAGATGCTTCCATCTCAAAGAGGTATATCACCAGACATGTACAGAGAAAAGCCAATACCTCAAAGGCCCGTGACACCAAATACCGACCCTCCAACTAAACGTCACGAAAAATCACAGGAACGACAAATGATTGCAGCAACACCACGTAGAGATATGCCAATATGTAATCCACCAACAATTATAACACCAATAGAACAAACTCCAATACCACAAAGCTATTTACCCGTACATAAAGAAAATCCTATAACTATGACCTTCCAGCCCGTATCGGAGGGTAATTTCATGAGAGTTTCACCAATACGCAGTCGGCCATCTACACCCAGTTTAATCAATAAACCTGCTCCTATAATTCCACACTATCAGATGAATTTAGTACCGGTAGAACATTTGGCACCAGAAACGCATTTATACGAACCTACTAGTCGCGAAGGAAGTAGGTCACCTACGCCTAAGCCAAGATCTCGTTCTCCGGCACCTGGACCACCACCTAATCCTTTAAAAGCACATGCGCCTAGAATTAAAGAAACTACCAGCCAGGGTTATATGCAGCAAGCACATTTACCACAACCTACATCAAATATTCAAAAAGGACATGAGATTTTACCAATGCCATCCGATACTGAAAATTATAGTGCGTATTCAACGAGACAAGCTGCTCAAGCTCAACAGCCTATGGTTAATCAGCAAAGGTTTGAGAATATGGAGTATCAAACTGAAAATTATACTAAAGATGATATTAATGTAAAAGAAGACTCATTAACTAGTCAACATTATGACCAAAGACAATTGCAATCACAGAATGTTGCAGAATATGGAAATACAACAGTCCAAACAACTCGTAAAACGTTTGAAGAATTTGGACGAACACAATCTGCTAAAGTTGTAGAAATCAGACACGGAGGTTCGTCATCGTTTGGTGGATATCAGTTAACTCAACCTAGTATTGAACCGAGTAATGTTAGTGCTAATCAAAATTATCCAACGTCTTTTTCAAATTTGTCTACTCCCCAAACGATTTCATCATTTAGTTCTTCGATTAATCCTACTAATGAGAACATTGCAACCGCTAGTAGTAAAATAAAACAATATCAACCAACGCCTTCGAGTTCTGGTGCTAACCAAGGTCCAGTGTGTGATCCTACCCCATCGACAGGTTCGAGTGTAGGGGCTGCCGCACGTGGCAAAACTTTTGGTGTATCTTCGGCGCCGAAACGAGGAAGGGGAATTTTGAATAAACCTGCGCTGCCCGGTTCCCGCGTGCCTCTTTGCGCATCCTGCAATGGAAATATTAGGTGATTGGGCACGATAAAATCTGAAGTGACTTCGCGTGTTTGCATGTAAAAAATAACATATGATATTTTATGTATAACTATATGTGTGTTAGTTAGAATTCCAAATTTATAGGTACCAATCTTTAGGTTTTTAGTAATTTCTGAACACATAATATTTATTTAATTTTGTTGCACTAACGTCTTAATTTACTAATATAGACAAAAATACTTTCCTTAACATGAATTAACGTCTGTTTATGTTTGTTTTCGATTTTCTAACAGTTAACGAAATCCAGAGTCCAAGCATGCCGCATAAAACGGAATTTAAAAGTCAAGCGGAAGAAAGACTTATAAGAAAAATGGCTAAAATGGCTTTAAACGGCTATGAAATTGGTATACAAAGAAAAATAAAGCCCGCTGATCATATTCAATCAATGGCTGATAAAATACAGGACACAGTTGTTACAAAACATCCATTGAATACAGAAAGCTTATCTTCTGGAGAAAATAGCCGAGACAATACTTTAAAAAAAGTTCACAAAATTATCGGTGACAGAGTAAAGGATCCTATAGCACTCAATCATCCGTCTAACACAAATTTAAATGACAATATTACACCGATACCCCCACCATTGCCTACTACTCCAATACCAACTTGCAACATTTATAATACTTCAATAGGTTATTCAGCCAATACAAATTCTAAAAAGATTCAAGAAAATATTCCTAGAAAGCTAAGCAATACTTTCACACCGAACATTCAAATTGGAAATAATTTTGAGAAAACAAGAAATGGAAACGATTATTCGAGCTTAGACGACACCATTAAAGATAAATTTGAAAATAATTATAATAACACGCTTCGAAAAAAAGCTGACGCAGAAAAGTCCGTATTTCTTAATGATATGAATACACATCTAGATATTAAAGGCATTGAACCAGGACTCGATTGCTCGACCTTAAATAAGCGAAAAATGTTCGAGAAAAACGAACAATTGAATTTATCAAACATTACAGACATAAGTTCTAAAAATGACGATAAAATAATGGTGACTGAATCAACACTTAAAAATAAACATAACTTTGAACAAAGTATTGACAACGGTGACGACAAGAATAAAATTGATCAAGATGAAAATTCTTCTAAAGAGATAAAGTCTTTATGTGGGAGTAGCTTACAAGATAACTCATTGTACTGTTTCAAAGCCGTTAAAGCCGATGATAAATATAGTGAACATCTTAAAAATGAAACATCGAATTCGCACATTAATAAACAATTGAATGAAAACAATGAAAAACAAGAAAACTCCGAAACGGAGACAGTTGTGAAGAGACGACAGAAAAAATGTAATAGAAACGATGACGGAAGGAGAGATTCTCACATTATTGCCCGACCATTGAGTACAATGACGTCTGTGGATGTCGCTGACGGATTATACCCTGTTTGTCATAAATGTGACAAAGCTATAACAAGGTAATATATCTAAATCTATTGTGTATTACTACAACTATTCCGTATTATACAATCTATGAGAGTAAGTGGAGTAAACTGAGTAGCATGATGTTTTCGTATGTGCAAGCATGAGTGTAAATTTATTCTTAACAATTAACTAAGACTGTTACATATATTTTTACACGTACAATTTATTTAAAACTATACACGGATTACTAATAAGCAACTATTTGTATTATACAGAGGACCATTCATCACCGCTTTAGGCCGTATCTGGTGTCCAGAGCACTTCATATGCGTGAATGCAACGTGTAGACGTGCGCTCCAAGATATTGGATTCGTTGAAGAAAATGGCCAGCTTTACTGTGAATTCTGTTTCGAACAGTATATCGCTCCTTCGTGCGACAAGTGCCATGCTAAAATTAAAGGCGTAAGTACGCTTACTACTAAGTTGCTATAATATAATTTATATCTAAACCGCCAGAAAATGGAAAAATATTTTAGATTTTAATAAGTAAGTATATAAATAAATGACTAACTTAAAATTGCGTTGTTTACAGGATTGCTTAAATGCTATTGGAAAGCATTTCCATCCCGAATGCTTCAGCTGTGTCTATTGCGGAAAATTATTTGGTAACAATCCGTTCTTTTTGGAAGACGGACTTCCATATTGCGAAGCAGGTAAACAAACAATATTTTAATTAATTTTGATTTATTATTGTAGCCTATTTATTATAGCCTATTTCAACATTTTAGGAATAAATTGTAAATAAGAACTGATAATTCAAATATGAACGTTACTGTTTTCAGATTGGAACGAGTTGTTTACTACGAAATGCTTCGCCTGCGGTTTCCCCGTGGAAGCGGGCGACAGGTGGGTCGAGGCGCTCAACAATAACTACCACAGTCAGTGCTTCAACTGCACGGTGCGTATGATGAGACGCTTAATAAATAAATACCAATAAATATATTATTATACACACGCAATATCAAAGAAAATTCTTTACTTCTCATATAGATATTAGGTATATTAATTTAATAATAAGTTTTAAGTAGGAACATAATAATACATATTGCAATAGTGAACAAAACATAAAATAGTCAAAACTTCAAATCAGTACCTAACTAAACTTTGTCACCGTAGTTTTTTTATTGTCCACAAAAAATAGGCTTTTATACTACATAGGTACATCTTCTGCATTTTATAAAACTAGTAATTGAACTTATTTATAGAATAAACGTTTTAGCTTGCATTTTATTATTATTCGCATTTGAATGACAAACCGTATAAATGTAACCGACAAACTCTAGTGTAATTAAAATAATAATATTTTAAAAATGCACTTTCGTAACACTTTACATAATGATGTCCATAATATTTTTACCAGTAAGCAGGTTTTTTTGTGGGGACACGCAGAAGCACGCTGTGGCCCCAAAAGAAATTTCGAAAATATCAAAAAAAATGCCATTAAAAAGTACAGGAAGGAGGGGCGTACAAAAAATTACTATGATCGGGGACTTATCATTTCCGAGAATTAGCGTGCCTCCAAAAAAGAACTGATAAAAAAGGCCTGCTAGTACCTATCTACGTAGTATACATACGTGTCTCGAACATATGCAATAAGTACATATATTTTCATTAATTAGGACCCCGCACTGTAGGTGAAAGTTCGTATGTGTTTTAAGGCGATGATTTTCTTCATAATATTATTAAGCGACAGAATACATAATATAAATATTTTTTACGTATCCGACTATACAGTAGGTAGGTACTTATACAAGATACTATATATATTATAGGGTTGTAGCTCGAATTAATATTTTGCAAATTAAAATATAAACATAGGCGATAAATTAAGTACGTAATAATTATTTAGTTCTTTCACAGATTTACTGTAATTGATTGAATTGGACTTGCAAATTAATAGCGACCGGAATATAATATGAATTAGCTTATGTACACCATTTTCATCGGATTTTTCATGTAAAAATTTTTTGGGATGTTGCGCGAGGATAACTTACAATAAATGAAATATCACATTGGTCGACCATACTTATTAAAGTGGCTTAGTTCAAAAATTACCCTGCATTTAAAGTTTATACAAATAGGTAATCTCATTAACGAGATAAGTGAACTTTTGCTACAGACAAACGCCCGTTTTCATAAACGTTATTTATCTAAAGACTAAGGATTGCTATGATAACAAGTCTGTTTCTCAGCAATGCTCCGTCCTTAGATAAATAACGTTTATGAATAAGGGGGAAAGAGTTTAGCACCCAAGTTTATGAAATACAGTACACCCTATATCCCTTTGCCCGATTCGAAGATCGAACCAGGTACTTCAGCATGATAGGCGTACCACGTAGGTACGCAATATATACAACTCCGTTTATTGCTTAATTGATGACTGCGAGTAGATACCTACTGTATTATGATTATAGACTATTACAAGTTTCAGTGAATTTGCGGTTTTTCAATCATAAAATTAGACTATTTGAAATTTATAAATAACAAGTTATATGAGTCTAACATTAAGAAATTGAATCCACGCCGCAGCATGAAAGACTTACCGGAATATAAATCCCACTTGAACCGTACATTTTTCGGGTTAAATGCTATGACTTATGTATTTAGACTAGGAAACAATACTTACTTAGAATAAAAAGTAGAGTATCAATTTGTTAAGATCCAAAAAATAAGTGTCGCTTAACGCTTTAGTTTTTTCAAGTATCGGAGCGCCCAATAATTTATTACTATAGTTCGATCATATTAGGTTGTTTGTTATTATATAATAGAGTATCCAAACCAAAGACATTAAACTACTTATATCATTTTTTTCTGGTTATCAATAGGCACTTCTATTTTTATATAATTAACCTAAATACCTAATATCCATAAAATGATCGGACGGTACCTACCATTAAAAGTTATATAACAAACTAGCTTTTGCCCGCGGCTCCGCCCGCGTTATAAAGTTTTTCAGGCTAAAGTTTTCCGTTATAAAAGTAGTAGCTTCCCGGGAGCCTATGTTCTTCCCAGGGTCTCAAACTGTTCCATACCAAATTTCATCTTAATACGTTGGATAGTTTTTGAGTTTAACACGTTCAGGCAGACAGATGCAGCGGGGGACTTTGTTTTACCCTTAACATTTTGTTTTACAAAAAATAGGGGTTGGTGATAGAAGGGTATAAATTTAGGGTTGAATGTATTTTTTAATGCGACATAATAAAAAAAATAAAAAAATAAAAATTTGTATAGAATTATAAAAAAAATGTTAAGGGTGGACAACCCTTAACACTTAGGGGTATGAAAAATAGATGTTAGCTGATTCTCAGACCTACTGAATATGCATGCAAAATTTGGTTAAAATCGGTAAAGCCGATTCGGAGGAGTACGGAGACAAACATTGTGACACGAGAATTTTATATATTAGAAGATTAGATTACGAGATATCTTGTGTACTATGATAATGTAAATATTATACACACCCATTTAAAATTAAAACATTATTATAATCTCAGCCGATACCTATTGATAATACAACCACTTAATAGATGTCATGAAAAAAAAAAAAGCTCGTCATACGCCGCCATACCGTGTTTAGTACCCCAAGTAACAAATTCTTGTGTGCCTCCTCAGTGTGTACGTAACGTTTGAACTTTGAACATTTTAATGATATATTGTACAGTTTTTGTACTTAATACTTACTGTATATATCGTGGCCTATATTGAGTATAAACTTCCCAAAGTTCTGGAAGTTCGTTTTTTAATAGTATAGTAGATAATTCATTATTTAGTGCTTGTAGAAATGCTTTTCACCTTTTGTTTAATAAGTTTATGTAGTTTTGGCTATTTTATGAACCTAATCAAATACCTACCTATTTATTATTTGCATAATAATAACGTGATTTCCTTTGGAAAAATACCATGATGTACAAAGGAATTCTGAATGTTTGTATTTTTTTTTTATTTCACGTTCACACAAGACAGAAAAAAATTAATACAAAATATGAACATTCATTCGTTCTTTTTTCCAATATTAAACGAAGTAGTATGTAACTATACCTAGATACAGTACACTAATCATAGACTGACGAAACATGACAGTCTATGATTAGGGTACCACATGATGAATTTATTGACTACACCAAAATTTTCCAAAGCAAATCTGTGATAAATAAAAATGGTTTTATTTTCGCGGAGAAAGTGCAATCGTCACTACCGCCCATTTTCTAAAATTTTCTTATTCTAAGTTTTCTAAAAGTTCGATAAGAAATGTCAATCTTAAATTTATATTCAAATAACCAGTGATAAATCTCAAAACAGCTTTTACATACTTATTTTAACCTCTATAATTTTGAATGCGACAAATGTTCAACAGTTATCTATCTATTAGTGATTATCTCTAGGTACATATATCTATATCTAGAGATGTCTTTAATATTTTTAATTGACTTATAAAAAGAGGAAGACACTTCGATTTGGACAAATGTGAATTGTAAGTATTATGACTATAATTTTTTTACAGGTGTGCAAAAAGAACCTCGAAGGACAGAGTTTCTTCGCCAAGGGAGGTCGACCTTTCTGCAAGTCACATGCACGCTAATAGATCTTCTCAAATCATTTATAATTCCGATACCGTGTACACGACAACAACATTTCGTCCCGTCTCTTCTTCTCCCATTTCCACTGTAGAAATAAAAAAACCATCACCGCAAAGGACCAGAAAGCTGGAAACACCCCTCCACTTCGATGGAGGATTGTTTTCCGACATTACGAGCGCTGATGGAAAGGTACTCAGTAAAGTAACGGTAGATAGAGTACAGCGGTCGACGCGGCATGACGTAACTAACTCACCAAGTGTTGACTTGCATGACAAGAATCCTAACGTCGATGACATAATTAAAACTGAAACTATAACAAATGAAGATGTAATCACCGTCAAATTCACTCCAATACCACTCGAAATTGATTCACCACGCTTGCTTACACCATTGCTGTTAAATCAAGCAAGAACGCCAATAGAATTGATAAAGAATGACTACGAAGATTTGCAGAGCTACAAAATTGTGGGTTCTTTGTGTAAAGAAAAAATGTTCGAACCTAATAAATTAATGCCCTCGGTAAAACAAAATTCAAATGACCTTAGATTGTCAGAGTCGGCAAAAAGGGATCATAGTCCTTTAGCTAATTTTCTTGTCTCCGAGCATTTGATTAAAATAGACAATTATCTACAAGAAAGTTTGAACGCATGTTCCCAAAAAGACATTACAGATTGTCCTATAAATAATATTCCACTAAAAATAAAAGAAGAGACGGACACGATACCCAATAATTCAAAATTAACTCAAATTGAGAACCATAATATATTATGTCACGAAGAAGTTCGTAGTATTAATAATGTTACTAATAGTTACCATGATAAAAATAACGCATCAACGATGACAACGACCACAGCGACCACAACGACTAAACAAGAACAAGATTTTTGTCCAATAACAGAGTTATTTGATAAAAAGGAAACTTCAATTTCCTCTCCGACTGAATACATAAAAGAAAACCAATGCAACGTAATAACTACGCATGAGACGAAATGTGGTCGCTTACGTGCTTATTGTAACATGCCGATACATTATCATGCGGCTATTTTATGTTTTTTATTAGTTGTATATAACTTTGTTTACCAATATATTAAACAAAATTATCATATTGAAGAGAAAGTTTCGTAATGTAAGTGATGTACTATTAAATTGTATTCGTAAACTAGTCATTACATAACTATTCATAATATATATTTGGCACGAATATCTTCCATTGAAACATGTAAATATTCACAGTTAATTGCCCTAAACTTCTCCTTTACTATCAATATTTTATCAATAACAATTTGGTGCTTCTTATTTTAGACTCCCTTCCAATATAGCGATTGATTATAATTTAGCTCTATTTAAGGCTTTGTATACAGCTTCCGGAATGTTGCAACGAATTAATTATTACTAACATTAACCGACATAGACAATCGAACGATGAGATGTTCAAATACAATAAAAATTATTATTATGATAGCCAAACTTTAATCTTAGTGTAAATTTATTGGTGCACCAACTCTTGACAAATAAATATTGTAACTTATCTCATTTCGTATGTAAGTACTACTTATATTTATTTACATTTTATTGTCCTATTGTGTCATTCATGTTAATAATAATGTATTATTAGAATGTGTTTTATGATTTAAAATGAAAATTTAAAAGTTTTAAACAAAAAAATATACCTTCTACGTTGAAGAAAATAATCTTAATTTTAAGAACTATTTATTTAAACTTTTAATGCATACATACATACCCAAATAATATTATAATATTTTTAAGTTGCGCTTAATAAAGTATTTAATTTTCTAAAATGATTGTTTTCTTATTGATTACGTCAAAACCGATTGGTACAAGGGCGTCGAAAATAAATATTTATCAGAAAGATATTGTTTCCAAGAAAAAAAGGGGAGGGGGATCAACTTGCAGGGCGTTGATTGGACTTGATCTCATTGGCCTTGATATAATGCGTAAGTAACCATTTTGATTGTAGACGTTCTATTTTTTTTTTATTTTTTTTACTCGGTTACAAATAAACTATAATCAAAAATACTTATAATAATGGCGTTGTATACTAGTTTTAAAGATTGTGGGTGATCACCACACCATACTCCACTAAGACATCATAACATATGTATATGATGCTCTACTTTGTTAACAACATAGAGTCTTACTTATAAACTTGTTTTAGCGTTAAAAGCTGATTAAGAATTGCTTAAATAGCTGTCAAAAAATTACCGGTTCCTAGTTTAAACCTTATTAGGAGGCTAGATGGCGGGTTTTGACTTACAACTGATCAAGTAAATTTGTGTTTAACTAAGCACAACATTGCGATTTTTTTATAAGTAAGACTGATAATAGCAGTGAGCAGTCCCAGACAGCGTGGAGTCCAGTAAAACAAACACTTGTACTTGAAAACGCTTTTTAACTAGAATTGGAATGTTGTTATTAGAATGCTAATAGGAAGTTTTTTTCTTTGGTATAAACAACAGCTGCACACATTGACGCAGAAAGATCTAAACCCATTTTAATCAAAAAGCCAAAATGATAAAGAAATTAATGAAGAATTGTGTTCTACACATTCTCCAAAGAGAATTATAATATATATGTTTCCATATGCGTTCGGGTAAGATCGGATGCGGGGTAAGATCGTATAACGTAAAAAATACCATGAATCTATGGTTTTTTTTTAGTTTAAGCTATCTAGGTGGCTACGCTGTCTCTTTTTGCCCCACCCTATATACCACAGTGGATGCTACGACGAAGAACGGGTGCGCTATGTGCATTGAAACAAACAAGGTGGATTTCGCTCTTCTTGACATTTTTGAGACTTCTCTCTGATTTTGTGGACCTTATCTTACTAGCAGTAGAAGCGTTATTAGAACGGAGTCCGAACTTACCCCGTGAAGGTCCGATCTTTTCTAAGGGTTTTAAATTTCTATACAGATATTATCATCTATTTTTAAGCTTACACAGAGAGAATTGGAAGATGATTAAATTTTCACATAAAGTAGCATTAATAATAACCAGTTTCATGTATTCAATATTGGTATCGCTTAAGAATTTTATGAGAAAAAAATTATTTTCGAGACTCCTCGCAACACACTGAAAAACCGTCCGAAATTAGCCGAACGCACTATGGAAACATTCTCGATGAAATGGCTTTTCCTTGGGCAATAATTAGAAGTATATTAATAACTAGCTTCCGCCCGCAGCTTCGCCCGCGTGGATTTCGGACTTCAAAAATGGAGCCGGTCGCGAACGTTCGAGAATGTTCGTTTTACGAAGCTACTCGCTCGGTGATTCGCTAGCCTCTAGGTGCCAAGCAAGCCGCCTGCGTGTGCGTTCGCGACCTTATATATATATATATAAAAATAATCCTTATAGCATGATTCAGTATTCACGCGTGATGACTTATTATTAGCGTATTTCATGTATAACATTGGTGTTTCTATACCGATTTCTATGATTCTTTTTTATGGAATATTTAATAATGTTAACTTTTTTAATTAGGGTTGACTGAGAGTGTTATAAACGTAAGAGTAGACAAATATAATGAGAAAGCTTCGAACTGCTAAGCTATCAGGAGTTACACGTGTTATTGTGAGTCAACCATAAAAGATAGACATATGCTGTCGTGGGATATTTTTTACATAATTTTAAGGAGAACATTTCCGTCATACATGATTTCTGTGTAGCTTTAACCATTAAGGTTGCACACGCGACGGAAGCTTAAAAAATAGAGTAACTTCTCCCGTTTTCCCAACATTTCCCTTCACTGCTCTGTTCCTATTAATTGTAGCGTGATGAAAAGTATACTATAACCAGCACAGGAGTATGACAAATAATTGTACCAAGTTTCGTTAAGATCCGTCGAGTAGTTTTTGTTTTTATAACGGTTATACAGACAGACAGACAAAAATTTTACTAATTGCATTTTTGGCATCAGTATCGATCCCTAATCACCCCCTGATAATTATTTTGGAAATATATTTCATGTACAGAATTGACCTCTCTACAGATGTATTATAAGTATAGATATAGATTACAAATATTATAATTGGCGACGAGGAGACTCACCTTTTACGTGATTTTAAAAGTAAGGTCAAGGGGGGGGGGGGCCAGTGCGCTGAAGGGGTAAGTGCACCTGCCCTAAAAAAATCTAATACTATTGATGTTATACAATTATCGCAATGTTATATCTATGCTACTAACTGAAATACAGTTCCACTAAATAACATAAATGGCTCTGTTCATTTTAAATATAGCAAAAAAATATTTTGAAGCCCTGATTTACAAATATATGGCGCACTTGCCCCGAATTTGATTTGACAGCCATAGTTGATTATAATATTGAGTGATTAAAAATTATCCAAGAGCAATGGAAAAAGCTAATAAAATTAAATCTGTTTTTTAAATGTTGTGGTGCACCGTCAGTAATATAAACAGTTTATTATATTATATTCAGATGTAATTAAATTCTTAGAGCAATGCAAAACATGATAGAAAACTCTGATCTAAATTATTTTGTTTGATTGAATGTTTTTACTAGTTCGCTCTTTCTGGTGGCCGCCGCGCTTCGGCACTGTAACCGGTCTAGCTCATAAACGACTTCTCAGCCCATTATGTAACTTGGCAGAGATTATCTATACAATAGTATGGTATTTTTTTTATAGTAGTAAAGTTGTAACATTTTACATTAATTTGCTTTTTAGTTCGGCATCATAGAGGTGACCGCGGTGGCCGACAAGCCGATCTTAGCAACATAATATGTTTCTCGTTCTTCTCAACGGTTTTGGCCTATTTGAAAAAAATGGATAAGTATATGCGGATAATTTCTCCTTCTTGTATGCTTGTTATTGTTCTGAGATTATAATAGATACTTTACAACTGTCACTTTCAAAGAAAAAGAAAAAATAATCTCAGAACAATGAAAAATCTGTGAAAAAACCGTCACTTCACTTCTTTTTTACTGCAAAGCAAAGGTTATTAATTCTTGAGCCGTATATATGACGTCATTTGGTGCTTACGGCGTTTTAGAATAAAACAAAATTTAAAGTGAAAATCATGAATGAAAATATCCCAGTTTTGAAAAAAGAAAAATATGGTTCCATAATTTGAGATCTAGTTTCATAAAATGTAAACATTTGGGTATGTTGAAATAAATGTCAAATCTCTTTGCTTCATACTATAATTCTCTTTAGACTTGATACATACGTAGGACTAGGCAGTATGGTCGAGACTATAACCTGTCCTCCAAGAACGAATTAAAAAAAAAATTGACAGAATGCTGGTTTTTGTTTACATTTTGTGATACAGACTAATACTATTTTACAAACATAAATACATCTCAATAAATATGTTAATAAAAATGTTAATGTTACGAAGGTTTAATAATATGGTGACTCAAATTAACTACAGGTCTTATAAAAATTTTGGACACAAAAGACGGCCAACACCTACAATAACATTAATGTGGCATGGATTTTTAACATTTTCGTTTGTGGGAATGTGTATTGAATGGAAAAAGTGGGTATTACATTTTTTTCGATATTAGGCGCGTGTCATCTCAATTTCGCAAATAAAATTGTGAATTATTAATCACCATTGACAATGTTCACCTAAGTTATGTAATAAACTCATGTTCACAATCAGATTTAAATTGAGCACTGCTCATCAGTCAATGTTGAGAGTTTTCGTTTCTTTTCAGGATAGCAGGTTTCATATTTGGTGATAAAGACAGTAAATCCATTACTGAATAAGAGAGCAATTAAAAATTTCATGAAAATGATTAAAATGGAGTAAACAATGTATAATGGGCTGTTATTTTTTCCTTTTTGCTTAATGACTTAATTGAATAAAATACTATTAAGCACTCTGGTTGTTTATGTAACATACAGTCATTAAAAAAACAGTGAAACCGGGACATGGGATATAATTGGACAATGTTCTGCAGAAATAATCCTACTTGAAACTGGCCAAATATCATTACCATTCTTTTCACTGAAAATTTTCTCTCTTCTTACATAACAAAAAATAGTTTTATTTTGACAATGTAATTCATAGGTCTAACAACACAAAAGATTTTAAAAAAAATACATAAGAATGTAAGTAAATCATTTTTGATAATTTAAAACTATTATTTTTATAGATTTGTTTGTTCGATAACTTCTGCATCATATGGTCCAATTTTTTCAACTTTGTTGGTTTCAATGTCATCCTTACTATTTAAATAAATTAATCTAAATTACATAAAATATCCTAGTAGTTTGCATCTGAGCATGCAAAGTATGTAAGAATATCCACACAAAATAATATATCTGGGATACAAACCCAAATATGCCACCACTATAACAAGGAGGCACCATTGACACAAAAAATAAATAAGTACTTTAAACAAATTTCAGACAAAAAAAAATCAATAGTAGACTAAATCTTCAAACATTTAAAATGTTATGAGCCTAGTAAAAAGTTCAGTGCTTAAATAGTTCATTGGCTACATTCAAAATCTTATCTATACTATTATATAAAGCTGAAGAGTTTGTTTGTTTGTTTGTTTGAACGCGCTAATCTCAGGAACTACCGGTCCAAACTGAAAAATTATTTTTGCCTTGAATAGCCCTTTGTTCGTGGAGTGCTATAGGCTATATATCATCACGCTATACCCAATAGGAGCGGAGCAGTAATGGCTAATCTGAGGAACTACCGGTCCAAACTGAAAAATTCTTTTTGCGTTGGATAGCCCTTTGTTCGTGGAGTACTATAGGCTATATATCATCACGCTATACCCAATAGGAGCGGAGCAGTAATGGTTAATCTCAGGAACTACCGGTCCAAACTGAAAAAATCTTTTTGCGTTGGATAGCCCTTTGTTCGTAGAGTGCTATATGCTATATATCATCACGCTATACCTAATAGGAGCGGAGCAGTAATGGCTAATCTCGGGAAGTACCGATTCGAATTGAAAAAATTATGGAACGGACTGTCGAGACGGATGTCCGCAGGTTCAAATCCCAAGGGCACACACTTCTGACTTTTCTAAAAAAAATTATGTGTGTATTCTTTGCTTTAACGGTGAAGGAAAACATCGTGAGGAAACCTGCATACCTGAGAAATTCTCTATAAAAAATTTCGAGGGTGTGAAGTCTACCAATCCGCATTGGGCCAGCGTGGTGGAGGCTTAATAAGGCCTAATCCCTCTCAGTAGTAAAGGAGGTCCGTGCCCAACAGTGAGACAGTTGTATAATACAGGGCTGATATTATTATATTATGAGTACATCACGCTTTGACCAATAGGAGCGGAGCATCAAATCATAATGTTGCATAAGCGGGGAAAAATATATATGTTTGACGGAATTATTCCTCTTAAAAATATATTATAAAATAAAGTCCCCAGAACCCCAGCCGTATCTGTCTGAAGGCGATAAACTCAAAAACTCACCCATGGACTTCTAAGGGTTTTAAATTTCTATAAACATATACTTAAGTACATAATCTATTTTTATGCTTACACGGAAATAATTGAAGGGCAATTAAATTATCAAATAAAGTACTTCGCTTTAATAATATCCAGTTTGATGTGTAAAATGCCAGATCTACCTAAATATTTTTTGAAAAAAAAAATTTGAGACCTCTCAAGTCAAGTGGACTGAAAGAAGTGGATTTCACTCTTCTTGACACTGATATGAGAATATTTCTATTTGGCTCCGTGGACTTTATCATACGAGCTTTAAAAGCGTTATTAGCCTGAACTTATCTTACGAACGCCTAATCTTTTCTAAGGGTTTTAAATTTCTATAAAGATATGTCCTTATTTCGAAACTAACAGGATAAATTGAAAAATAACTTTTATAATAACCAGTTTGACGTATAAAATTCCGAAATTATTTAAGTATTTTTTTTATGAGAAAAGAAATAATTTCGAGCCTTCTCTCAACTCATCGAAAAACCGTCCGATCCTGGCAGAAGGCAGCCTAATTGTATTCTTTAGACAAATGCCTATAAATCAATCCAAAGTATCAGCTTCAAAGTTCGTAACCAGCCACCAAAATCTCTGAATTTAATCTAAAATGATAATAGAACATAATTTGCAATGGTATTGTGAATATTTTCTGAAAATAAAAAAAAGTTAGTTTTGCTTGTTTTTGAACAATGTACCAAACATTCCCGAGGCTAGAGTTATCACTTTCACTGCTTGCTTGCGGTTCCTCCCACGGAATATCCTACTCGTGAAGAATTAAAATGTCATATGTGCATTACCCCCGCACCGAATTCACGGGGGACATTTTAGGCACACAGTTTAGTGTGTATGCCGGGAAATTCTAGTACCCTAAGATGTTTTTATTACATAGATACGTTGTCCGAGCTCAATACTGACAAGATGAAAGTAAGGTAATTGCCCGACTGAACGGCCAATGAGCGTGCGGCACTAACGTTGTTACGTAACTGTCGGTGTATATACATCCTTTTCTAACGAATGTGTACTGAATCTTTTTATTCTTTCTTCGAGCCAATTTGTAATTATATGTACAGGTACGTGACTATAGCAAATAGTGCCCCGTTTTTATGTGCAATTTTGTTAGTGTATGACGCGTCTATTTGTAAAACGTCATTGCTAGTACCTATCCTATTCACTTTTTCCCCCGTGTTGACTGCAGTCTGTATCTTAAAAATAGTGCATTAAATATGTATCGTATGTACTTGTTGCCTAATGCTTAATTTCTTATTTTTCTGCCTGCGCTTATCTCATTCGAAGAGATTCGGCATCGGAGAAACTTTTTCAGAACAATCCACGTAGTGTTCGACCTTAGTTTCGAATCTAGGACCTCTTAATCCACAGCTCTTTACACTTCACCATTACATATTATTTTCTTCATATTTATCTATCCATATGTGACGCTGTAGAGAAATTTTAGAAAAAGCTAGCAAAGCAGTAATCATTCGATCGCGATTTGATTAGTACCATCATTTCAGGAAACATCACCGCTATTACCACTCTTTGTTGTCAGAAGGTTTTCCCTTACACCCGATACAGCTTAGGGTATTGGGACCTTAATGAAAAAATACAAAAAAAAATGTACTTTCTCTATTTTTGGGGGACATTGAAAAAAGCAGGTCTATGTATTTTTGTGAAAAAGCCCTTTTGCAAAAAAAGCCGATATCTAGTAGTCGAATTTGCAATGGGTCACCCACACTATAGCTATCTCTGTTGACTTTTAGGATAGATTATGTTATAATATTATATTTTAACATAAATAGAATTTTTGTTAAAATACATATATTAAAACACGGAATAAAATAATATGTGTTTTTACGAAATTATATTAAAAGGTAGACTTAACTATTTCAATTAACAAATTAGTCGGCTTATAAACACACTAATACATAAAAGTACCATAGTACTTATCAATTATATACAATAGTCAATGAAATACCTCCTAGAATCATTCAACTTATTTACACAAATATCCTTAAAAACATAAAATAAATGAAACTATCAATAAAACGTAAAGCTGCAGATGTATATCAAGCACAATAAACCTTATAAGTTAGGGTTAAAAGATGTAATATAATTCCTTCATAATCTTTTCAAGAGATTGCAAAAAGCAGTCAAACAATAATAAGATAATGTTGTCTGGTATTTACAATTCTTTTGTTTCCAGTATGATAAAGAAATCTAGATTTGCAATCAGATTCATGTCTATTCCAAGAAAAATAAAAAATATTTTTTTACCCTAACACTTCATTTTGTTTTCTTATGTTAGTTAGACTATTATAATTTGCAGAGAAAAACATTGGTTGTTGAGAATAGCATAAGCTTATACTAATTATAATAAAAAAATATAATTTGGAAAATAATCATTCGAGTTTCATTATATGTATTTCAGAAAACAACTTGTGTTCAGTGTGGTTCAGTCAATACCTTAGTATCTTCTTATGGGCATAGCCAATATTAAAAATTTGCCTATCTACAGCCTTCATATGTTTATGTCCCATTCATTATTATATTCTCATAAACACCAATGCAATGATGTCTCAAGAGTGGACTTGATTATATATTCCATAGAACAATTCAAAATTGAATTATTCAAAGTAGGTACATTAATATATATTGAAACTAATTTAATCGTCAAATTTAATTGAATGTACACCCGTATCAATGGCTCCTCCGCGGTACGATCCCCTCTTCTTCTTAGTCTTCTCATGCTTGAACGACTTGCCTCTTGTGTGTTTCAAGTCTTGGCTGGCACGTTCACCCCATGATCCACGAGCTCCACTCTATGAACAAAGTACAACCACAATAAAATGTGACCATTTACGATAATGTTTTATAGTAGGAGTTACTACGTGTCTAAATTAGTCCCTATTTTTGGTCGTACTATAAACTATTTTTATCAAGCAAATCAAGAGTTTAAAGTTTTTTTACAAAGTGAGATATAGTTTGATGTAAATTTCTTTGTGGCTCTGAGCATCATGTCTGGCATGCAAAACTAAATATTTTAGGTGTGAGACATGCACGTTTCTGTTTATGTACAGTCGAGCTCAATAGTACAATAATCGATCTGTTTTTCGTTATGTTATTGTTAAAAACAATCCTTGTACATTTGTATTGAATTTATAATTTTAAGAGAGTTCTCAATTGAACCTTATATCATATCGCTGACTTGATTACACCTGTGCCGACCTGCGGTCGCAGCGAACTTCGCAGTTCACGCCCTTAAGTTGAATCGAACTGTACATATTTCAAAAACTATTCAATTTAAATTATATTCCTTACCTACTTAATCAAATACTATTTTCTTATTTTTAGAATTATCTCCTCCTTCAAAGCTTTTTCTGTCATTGAATCCACCCTTATTAAACCCTCCTCTATCGCCACCCCAGGAATGTCTATCGCCACGGCCACCACGGCCACCACGGTCTCCGCCGCGCCCCCCGCGGTCTCCACCGCGCCCTCTATTGAACCCCCGACCGCCCCTATCCCCGAATCCTCCATGCCCGCCTCTATCTCCGAATCCGCCCCGCCCGCCTCTTCCTCCACGGCCACCGCGGTCGCCGAATCCACCGCGACCTCTCTGTCCACCTCTTCCCCTGTCGTTGAATCCACGACCGCGATTGAAACCACCCCTTCCTCTATTATTCCAACCGCCAAATTTGTTGCCTTCAGATTCATCGTCATTATCTTCACCTTCTTGGCTTTCGCCTTCCTGACAGAGAGAGAGAGAGAGAAATACTAAGGTTAACGCCAAGACTACACAATGTGATAAAATTAGTTTATTTGAAAGTAAATGCCCGAAACTGCGCCATAGGATTAAGAATCTTTAATAATATTGTTCCATTATCACATGGAGTCGCCTTGGCGTTTTGCAACTTTAGGGCATTTACCTTGGCTTCAAAAGAATTATCCTTAAGTCTAGGGTCTACAGTAACAGCTTCAGTTATAACACGTCGAAATGGAACAGGTTTATTGTTTGCTGCTTCCTTTTCATTTGGTGTTGAGACATGGTTAGTACCCTAAAAATAGTGATAAAATGAATATAAACAAATAAAAGTGTTGTTCGTAACCACTATTATATACAATTTGAAATAATTTTATATGAAGAGAAAAAAATCTTACTTTAACAAAATTATTGTATGGTTTTTTGGCAGGAACAGGTTCATCTCCAGACGCCTTTCGTTTTTTGCCTGCTTGGAAACTATTTTCAGATGTCTGTAATCAAAATATGTAATATTACGACCCAATTATACCTAGATATTATGTCTTTATACTTAATGTAGGTGCATTATGTACATAATATTTTTACAAACAAAAAGATTTACCTGTTCATCAGCATTCTTAGTTTTTTTAACTTTGGTTGGAGGTTCGTCTTCACTGTCATCGCTATCATCAGAAGATTTTGCATTTTTTCCTAGTTGTTGCTTCGGGATAGGCTTTTGTTTTGGTCCATCTTCATCACTTGAATCTTCATCAGAAGATTCTTGCGGTTTAATTGGGCCTGATTTGGTTGCTTTACCTTGTGGGAGTTTTGGTGGTACTTTCGGAGTTTCATCATCACTGCTATCGTCACTATCATCAGAGGACTCCTTCTTGCTTGGTTTCTTGACTTGAACTGGAGTCTGCGGTTTAGCAGCAGTTTTTTGTGGTACCTTTGGTTTTTCATCTTCACTACTGTCATCACTATCTTCAGAGGAAGAATCTTTCTTAGCAGAAACTTTTGAAATAGATTTAGCGGGCGTAGCCTGAGGCTTAGGCACAGGTTTTTGCGGTACTTTATTATCATCATCACTGCTTTCGTCACTATCGTCAGATTCTTGTTTTTTGGCTGAAGCCGGTTTAGCTGTAGTCTGTTTGCTAGGAGTTGGCTTAGCATTTTTTTTTGGTTTTTCATCCTCACTGCTTTCCTCTGATGATGATGCTGGTTTTTTAGTATTAAGGGCTGCTACTTTAGTTTGGGGTTTAATTGGTGTGGCTTTATTTTTTATTTTGTTTTCTTCCTCACTACTGTCACTATCTGATGAAGATTCTTGTTTTTTTACCATTGGAGCTTTTGCTGGAGTACTTATAGGCTTGACAGTACCTTTAGGTGGTACTTTAGTTTCTTCATCACTACTGTCATCAGAAGACGATTCCTGTTTCTTCTTTTCAACTGGCTTTGGAGCTGGTTTGGCTAGTGTAGCTTCTTTTTTGCCCTGTTTTTGCATAGGTTTTGGTTTCTCATCTTCACTGCTATCAGTATCTGAAGACTCTGCTTTCTTTGCAGGTGTTGGTTTTGATTGTTGTTTATGTGTGGGTGGTATCTTTTTCTTAGGCTCATCGTCACTACTATCTTCTGATGATTCCTGTTTTTTTTGCAATTTTGCTGACGCTGATACTTGTGGCTTTATTGGCTGTTTTTTTGGCTTTGATGTGGCATTATCCTCACTACTGTCACTATCATCAGATGATGCATTTGACTTTTTAGTTTGAGCGGGAGGCATACTTTTTTTCACCTAGAATTATAATATATTTATTAAAGTATTTATTTTCTTCTAAAAACTTAAATTTGATATCTGGCTTTATATACTCAGAGGTAGTGACGAATATACAGATTAATATCACATTGGCTCAATTAACATATTAACATCATTGTGAACACAACTTTTAAAGGAAGTAAAGTATATAAATAAAAAATTACTTGTTTAGGTTTTTCATCTTCAGAGCTGTCAGAGTCTGATGATTCCTGCTTTTTCTTGGGGGCAGGACTTTTGCCATTCATTTGGACAGTTTTTTTAGGTGCTTCATTCTCATCATTGTCACTAGAATCACTGAAAATTGAATTAGGCGCATTATTGTATAACTAAAATAAAATGATTTAACAAATAATTTTAAATTATATTTCTTGTTACCTCTCGGCTGCTTTAGTTGGTTGCTTGTTCAATTGTTTCGAAATTATGTCAATAAGGGTGGGCGATTTCTTCCCTCGTGGTTTCTGTAAGAAAAATAAAATACAAAGTTATTGTAGACAAATATAAAGTAGTACTTTAAAATTCAAATGCTTTGGTTATTAAATTATTAAAGGTCTCTTTCACCTCTCCCTCTCAAGTAAAATATCAAGTGGACTAATTTCCAGTTAAAGCCTCCAGTAACTATGTGTGAATTTCAAGATGTACAAATAGCATTAGTCTTATGATTAAGCTGACCAGTCATTTACTTGTCACAAATTTATATAAAACAGATATACCTAATATGATATATACAGATATACCCTGACCCAGAAATCGAACCAGATCTCAGCGTGATAGTAAAAAAAAAACTATATGAAAAAAATATATATTAACCCGGCGAGCGTGAGGTGAAAAAATGTAACAAGGAGTATGTGGCGGGGTATGACATACCCCTTAAAAAATTAGCTATAAAACTTGTTTCTGAAGAAGTATTATACTATTTATTTTTTGGTATAATAAGACAATACCATCATAACGCATTGGAAATAAAACAATCGCGCCATTTTAAAAAAAATATTTTTTTACCTCGATGGAAATAAGTCACTTTGAATTTCAAGCAAACACTTTCAGTCTCTTAAAAACTAAAAGGAACTGAAGTAAAACCAGTAATATGATAAAAAAAACTTAATCGTATGATAGAATATGAAATAATTTTCTTTATAAACTAAAAAAAAATTACAAAAAATTTTAGGAACATCTTAGGAACTGGAGATAAAATCTGTGCAGTTTTTGCAAAAAAACGTTGCATGCTCCACACTCGTAACCTTTCATCAGCTTGTTCATGAGTATTTTGTCTTATGATTCTTTTTGTTGGGGTAATCTCTACATCTAATAAAATGACCAGGAACATTTTGAGTCGATGAAAGTGATTCGTTGATCTGGGAAGAAATTCTCTGACGTATATAAATCTGAATATATATTTTTTGTCATTTCACATCTTCAGGTGTTCGTAAACTAAAGCCAAGCCTAAGTTACGGATGAAATCGGTCTATTTAGTGTCTTTGCCCTGATTTTCTCGAAACATAGGACCCCTGAGGGCCCCTCTCAGGGGATCCTCAATTAAAATCAAAATTAAAAGAAAAACTATAAAGTGCACGCTTTTGCACTCTTGTATATCTAAAAAATAAATACAGATGTAAACTGCTAGTAAAAACAGATTTAAGAATCCAACTGAACAACATCAACCCAAACATTACGACTTTGGTCGCAAAAAAAGTCGCATAAGGTGGCATTAGCGGTCCGCACTAAATAAAAGTTTGCGAAATCCTGTTCTAGTAAGTACATCTTCTATCATGGACCGAAGTTGTTTTTTTTTTATTTTCAACATCCATTTTCTATTAAAATCTACAATTAAACAAAGAAAATAAGTTAAAATAGCAGAAAAAGCAATGTTAGTTTTTGTGACACCAGCTATGTGGCGGGGTATCACATACCCGAACTTTGCAATCATGTAACTCGAATTCAGGTTGCCGCAACACTGTGATCACGCCACTATTACCTTCCGCAACCCTGTAACTCCAGCTATTCAAAGAGACTATAAGTTTGAAAGTCAGGCACAAAAAATATACGCCAGTAATTAACATGGGGGCTATGATATACCCGCCACACGCTCGCCGGGTTAAAATGATATTTAATAATTTGTATTTTTAAGTTGAGTATCTGCAAATCCATTAGACTCCTTTAGAGATTTAGTTAGTTATTACATTTTAATATATTTAATATTTAATAATACAATAAAGTGTTTGGAGACCAGACAAAATAGGTACATTAAGATTTATGGTAGGTATCGGCTTCACCAGGGTAAAACTGGTGAAGTGGGATTCTTAAAATACTAAAAACACTAAAGGAATAAAAAATCTACTAAATGAGAAATCTGCCAGATCATTATTATTAAGAAATTACCTTTATATCTCAGTAACAAACCATAAAAATCTAAACAAATACTTCAGAGGTGCACTAAGTTGATTACTGATATAAAACAAATTCACTATTATTGTTAAATTAGGTGTATTACTGTAATTTATTATTTATTAATACATATACGAAACATATTTTTAGGTTAACCTGCCTGCTTTGCCATATAATAGATGGCTATAGGTACAGTATTTTTTAAATACTGCATGATAAAGTTTCAATAATCAACATTTTTATAGTACTTATATGACAGCTAAAATAACCTAAATACGTATGAAGTACTGGACTTGGGTCTCTCAAGCCAGATAAACAGCAATACGTTCTAACACAATTTACCTAAAATTACAGGAAATCAGTAATGCATATAAAACCGATACGCTTCTGCAATATAGATACATTTTTGTTATACATAATATGAGAACACATTTTTATAGGAACCAAATCAATAACTTCACCGCGTGTGAATACTCTACATATTTTCTAAAGAATTGAGCTTAATGTATCATTGAATGCATATATAATTTAAAAGCGATAAAATAAAGAAATCGAACACGTGTAGTCGCCGGACCCCACGTGGTTATAAAACTCGTGGAGAATTTAGTACTCACCGCTTTAGTCTTCTTGAAAAACTCTTGTGCAAGTGATTTGTCGACTCCTTGAAGATACTGATAAATTAATGAGTTCAACTCCGTCTTCACTTCCACTGGAATTTCCATTTTATATTATTTATTCAGGGATTCTATGTCGTAGTAATTGCGAACACATTGACGAATGACGCTTCTATGGACGCTTCAGCCTTCATGCTGTCGCGCAGAGACAAACTATCGTCCACAGACTATTTTTTTTTTTTTCATTCCACAGGGATCCGGCTAAGATCAGAAATCATGCTGCCATGTCATAAGCAAGGAGCTACTATATTCTATTCCCCTTATTCATAGACCTTTTTTATCTAAGTCTCTAGTCTGTTACTCAGCTTTGTTTATCTGCCGGCTTGCTGTTTGTTGTTGTATCTCAATGTAAACCAATCACAACTGCTCTATATCTACGCACTGCGAAAGCTGCCATGTCGCGCCGTTAGCAGTTAGTTAGATAAACAAAAATGAATAAATTGTCGTAAAATAATATAGGCAATCATAACAAATTGGAAAAGTAAATACATAAAAAAAATATTGCAAGTAAAAAATGTCTTGCACGTAAATTAATATAATATATTAACAGTGAAAAGAGAGTGAAAACCCATGAAACCAAACGTATGGAGAGACATAGTTGTGAAATTACAAACAAGCTCCTAAAATAAGATTAGATAAAAGCCTAGGCAGTATGGTCATAAGATTATAGCCTCTCTTTTGCACGAATAGTGCATAAAAAATATGACTTGACAAATTGTCAAACAATCGAAGTCGAAGAAATTTGATTTGACGAAAGTTACACATTTTTGTTGATTTGCGGGAGCAAATTGTGTAAAGGATTTGTTTTAATCTCCGTATAAATATGCCTTTCAAACAGCGAAAAATTGCTATGATGGGATACCGATCAGTAGGTAAAGTTGTCGTTCCTAAACTTTATGCGTCTTATAATTGTTATTTAATGACGTGATGTTATAAAAACCCTTTTTTAGGTAAATCATCCCTCATCATACAATTCGTAGAAGGACAATTTGTGGACTCGTACGACCCTACGATAGAAAACAGTGAGTATTGATTGCTCGCAAATAGGAATTTCTGCTAAGCAAGTTCCGTTTTATTCGTAAATTATTGTTACAAAAAATACACATCATATTTTGTAGGAGTTCGTGATTTAATGTAGTTTATTTGTTTTGTTTGTATATCCTAGTTACTAATGATATATTTTTATTCTAGCTTTCACAAAGTACATTCGCTTGAACTCAACTGAATATGAAGTAAAGCTTGTGGACACAGCAGGACAGGATGAATATAGTATATTTCCATTACAATACAGCATGGATTTTCATGGCTATGTTTTAGTTTATTCTATCACTTCAAGCAAGAGTTTTCAAATAGTACAAATTATTTATGACAAACTTTTAGATATGGTGGGCAAAATACAGTAAGTATAAATATAATACTTTTAAAAACCTTGATGAAGTGGTAGTGTCATGCCTGCGGACAGTGTGCCCTAAGATTTGATTCTCAGGCTGAACAACAGTTGATACTGGAGTTTCCAATATTCTCAACATAATCTTAGAGACACTATTTTTATTGGGTGCCACAACAATCAATCACATTTCTTGTAATGGTAATTAATGAAGCTATAGAGATAGTGTAAAATGTACTATTATCTGTAAATTTTGCCTTTTAAATATTTCTGTATTAATAGAAATTGTAGACTTTTTTTTTAAGTAGTATTTTATATTTTCAGTGTCCCTATAGTTTTAGTTGGTAACAAAACAGATCTTCACTTGGAAAGGAAAATAAGCACTGAAGAAGGTAAAAGGCTAGCTGAGAAATGGAAGGCTGCATTTGTAGAAACTAGTGCAAAAAGAAATGAGGTGAGTCTCAAATGAAGGGCACAAGCAAATAACAGGGAATGTCACATTTTTTTATATTTTAATAGAATCATATCTTTGTTGATGGTATATTGAATTCCAATTATTAGATTTCAATAAAAAATAACAGATGACCCTTTAAATGCAGTTTTTTTATGGCCAAAACGAAAAAAAACTGGGAATGTCCAGTTTTTGATGAGGAAATTTTTGATAATATGCAAGGTCCCTTTGCAGAAACAAAGAGAAGTTATGGTATGTAAGATAGTCTTGTCATATTTTAAATAATAAGTTTATGAGTGATGAAACTCATATGGAGCTTCCTGATTTTTTATTTAAAGACTTTTTGACAATAAGGGAAGTAAAATATAAAAATTTGAAGAGTTAATGAAATTTTGTACTAGAGAAGCTCAATATTGTTATGAATCAATAAAATATGATCCATGTTGGTTAAGTTGATTATGACATTACTTGTTTTTTTATTTGTTAAAAGAAGTTTAATTTTGTTTTGATAGAATTTACCTATTTTTATAGACTTAAATGTTTATTTAATATTAAAATAATATTGCTTATTAAGAATTTAGTCAGTTCTAAGCAAAATTTATTGCATGCATTGATCTCAATAAAAATAATATAATTTTAATCTTTCAAATTGCTTTTTCTCAAAATTCATCAATTAAGACATTCCCTGTTCTTTTCCTGTGGCTTTCAATTTGTATATAACAAACTGTCTATTCACTTATGTGATTTTTTTTTATTTAATCAAAGTAATATATTTAATTCATTGAAACATTTTTTTTATTGGCTTGTAATTCTGATCACAGTGATCACTGATCTAATTCAAGTATGTAACTATTTGTTTCCTTTATTTTATATTCATTGATATATAGTTTTTATTGTTGATTTTAATTATGGCTAGAAATTATTTTTTGCATATTAGATATGATTCAATTAAATTATATAAGTAAATAAACAGGCTTCCTACAATGTAGCGCAAAAGTCATCACCTTATCGGAACTTGTTATAATTTTTGCATATAGTGGCAAATGTGAATTCCTTAAGTTGACAAGGTTTATTAATGAATATAAGACACAGTAGACAGAGGGCTCTACTGAATGCTCAGTGTTACAATTAAATAGAACCTAGTTTTTTGTGGAACTTATGTCATGTACAAAAAAAACTTCACACAAATCATATACACATCGTGTATGATGTTTCCTTTCTACTAAGCTACACAAGGACCTCAGAGAAAAATTCCAACCCTTCCAGTTAACCCTATTGAATTTATGATTAAAGTTTTTTATATATTTTATTGATATTAAAAATTATTCATTGCAAACAATTATTGACTAAGGCTCACAAAAAATGTACCATAACACACGGGAATTGTAACACACGATAACACACAGAAAATAGGCAACACACTGGAAATATTGTTAAGATTAGTGCACACCAAAAAAGAGTACTTTATTTTAAATAAAATACTATATGCACCAATTTGTTTATTTAACTCAAGAACAATATTATTATATCCTATTCAAAATAATTAATATTATATAATTTAGCCTTTCCCGATAGAGCTTTTGTCTTTCGGCAGGTGTTAGTGGCATCTAAAAAAAAGGAAATATTTAGATAATATTTTATTTTACAAAACATGGAACGACTAACTTCAATCGTCAGTTTTGATATGTGGTCGCCATTATGATAATATTTCCAATATAAACTAAGCTTAATACCTTGCATGTGTATTACGTCACACAATTACATAACACACGTAACCCACGTGAATAACAGAACCTAAAATACCCGTAAAATAATTAAATGCAATGTAAATGAGTGATAAACTACACTATATCACAATGTACATATTCCTTTTATTTGTTTTTATACTTTATAGACAATTTTAGCTACTTACCATGCAAAATTGCTTCTGAAAAATCGCTAAAAACAAAGTACGAAAAATAACGTTCACCAAAGAATTCCCATTTCTACAAAAACTAAGATGTTAGACAGGAAACTGATATATCATTTTGAAAGTAGTAAAGTCGTCATTATAAAAAAATAGCATCATATGTTGAATGAATAACGACTTCAAAACAAAATGGGAACATTTTGTTTTGAAGTCGTTATTCATTCAGCTTTTGCTTATTTTAATATACCTACAAAACTGATTATAGCTTTATTTACATGCTTTTAACATGTATACGAGAGCTCACTATAAGTATATGATTCAAGACATTATAAAAAATATATATATTTGACTAGGGTTGGACACATTTTATTTTTGTGTGAAGTAAGAAGTAAGCTATTTTATTATACCAAATAATTTTCGATTAAATTTAATAATATCAAACCATTAAATAGCTTAACATTGAAATGTGAACAGTAGCCAACATAGGAATATTTATTTTAATTTTATTAACTTTCGAACTTACATTTTTGTTACGACGTAGTTAGGCTCATGAAAATTATAGGTGAGGTACATTTTTTTTGAGCCTTAGCCTATTATTATCATGTTTTTACTGCTTAATTCTTCCGGATTAATGGTATTAGAACTAGTACTAAGAAAATAACACAAGCATTAGAATATTAAATATAATTACAAGAAAATAGGGGTATGATTATATGTTATACTAATATAGGTAATTTTTTTTCGGATATGACATTACGAATGATAGCGGGCGTTAGTTCTGGTATCGGACACGGCCATTATGATCCTTGTGGCTAGATACTTTGGCGCAATCTCTGGCGATGTCAAGTGTTGGGAAGGCACTATTACTTAATAGAAAAAAAATTAAAACATAATACAAAAGCATAACTAGTTAGTTTTTCATTCATAAAAACAATTACAGTCAAAGAACATTGGGTGACAACTTTTGCGCAACCTTGTATATCAATTATAATTAACACACTGCATTGCGTGACTTCCGTCGAGGTACGAATTGCAAATCACAAAGTATGTAGTCATCTACATAAGTAGCTGAACATATGAAAAATTCAAATCATTTAACCATTTGGGGAATAATATTAAAAAAAATAACTGAACATGTATATGCAAATTGAAGTTTTGAATTTAGTCAGCTACTTTTGTCACTGGCTGTACATTTAATAAATTTAAAACATTTGAGTACTTGTTGTGTACTTACTGACTATGAAAAAGATTTACATATCTGAAGTACATAATTGGGCATTACAATATTTAATAAAATAGATAAATAAAAGAGAATAATAATAATCTTTTGCTCCAAAAGTCCTAGGTTTCCATAACTTCTTGGTATGGTTTGCTATATTTTACAGATGTTAATTATCATGTGATTAAACCATTAACATAATATTATAACTGATAAATAGAAAGTAATAACTGAATCATCTCAATGATTGTTCTTTAGTCCCTGAATAATAAAGCGTTATATGCTGTACTTGCCTTTTGTAAAATAGCACAGATAATATTATAGAGACTAGGCTACGCCATACACACGTGCCTTCCATCCATGGTTATTGGTCTTGATAACATGATAATAATTTTTGTTCCTATGTTTAATAATATAATATATATTTCTTTTCAGTCTGTAACTGACATGTTTCATGCTATACTGTCAGAAATAGAGAGATCAGATGGACATATACCAGACAAAAATGGATGTGTTGTTTCCTAATCCAAAAGTTTATTTAATGAACAAAGTGCTTTTTACTTAAGCTAAAGTGATTTAGATCTAGTGTTTGTATGTGCACAGCTATTATCTAGCAATTAGTTTGGGGAACAAGACACCTTATCACTGACATTGTCATAGCCAAAGTTTAGTTACAATTTGTTACTGTATACTTACTATTAATAAGTTACAAGCATAATTGTGATGGTTGCTTTTCTGATGATTTTACAGTTTGCTTTAAATCTTCAATAGTAATCTCTTTTGATGAATATTACTAAGTTTGCATGGGACAAATGATCAAAACATAAAAGTGGTAACTTCTTTTTTCACATTTGTACTCAGCCTAATTTTACTGACAGTGTTCCGTATATGCTCATGAGCTAATATGAATTATTAAATATTCCAACATTGATTATATGCTTGTCTAAATTACATGTTGGCTGCAGCGACAGGCCCACAAATATGTAGTTGAATCACAAAGCCGCTATAAGCTCAGATAAATTTACAATATATGCTGCATTATACTATATTGTTTTATAGGATTACATAAATGTAAAACCTAAATCACTTTCTACCAATAAGTATTGTTGTTTAACTACCATTCTAATTATAAGTAAATATGTTCATTTGTTTTCATGTATTTGGCGTAGCTTGAATTTCCCGGCGTTATCTGTTTATAACCGGGGTAATTCGCTGGAATAACGGGAGACTGTACATTTATTTTACTGTTCAGCAAACATGACGTATCAATATACGTTGTTATAGAATTAAAATGATTCCATAGTAAATGTGAATTGAAAATACGATAGTAATCTCTAAAGCAAATAGTTATTTCCCTATGTCATAACAAAATATTACAAATCATATTCGTGTAGTCTACGTTAGCAAAATTTCGAGCACAACTACCGCGCTCAGGTCTTGGGTTCTAATCCCGGGTCGCGGCAAAATAATTATGACTGGGTATTTCCATCTTAAAAATTTATCAGTCGCAGCATAAAGTCAGGAAGTTGGCGGTGTGATACCCCTGTGGCACGGAGAGCTCGTAAAGCCGTTGGTGCTGCGCCTGATCTCTCTCCGGTCTTGTCGGATTGCTGTCTCACTGGACTATGAGAGTGATGGAACAAAAAGTGCATCTTTGTAGTGCGCACACACTTATGCACTATAATATGTCTGGGTGTACTTGGCTGATCTCCGTTGAGATTCGCCGCCGTGGCCGAAATTCTGTTGGGAGGGTATCAATATTAAGGGTTCAGGTGTCGGACTCCGTGGTAGTAAGTTGCTAAAGAGATTGTATACAGCAAACAAGATCATTGCCTTTTTATTGTACATGCTTATTCTTAATATTAAATCATTGTCTTAATTAAGTACCCTTTCGTACATTTTTTGAATAACAATCTAGAGCGTGCATCTATAAATCTGCACACATGTATAGTATGATAGCAAGTAATAACACGTGTTCACTCATAATATATGGCAAGCATATAATCAATGTTGCATGCATGCATGCTTGTTGGGCAATTTGTTAGTAGGTAATTATATAGTTTATTTACCATTTACATTTATGAAATCACTCAATTGTTTAAGATATAGATTTTGATGTTTCCAACTGCAATTACCACTCTGTGAAATGCCTCAAATTTGTTGCAAAAACTTTATCATTAATCACAATATAATAATAATACGTCGTGGTGCTTCCGATCTACCATTTCTACCATTATATATTCAAAGAAATCGGAATTGTTACATGAATTAAAATGGTTTGTTCATACTTCGTAAAATCACCAAGAAAGCAAAAATGAGATTTTTAAAAAAATATGATTTTAACCTTTATGTGTTTATAAACTTATTAATTATAAGATATGATATTCTAATGTATCACAGAGGAAGAGAAAAATACATGATTCAGGAATATATAGGTACATAGTACCGATTAGTATCAAGTGGTAGTTCAATCATATATAAATATTAAAGCACATGGGATTTTATGTTTATTGTACCTATACAAACAAGAGCTTCAATTTAATAACTACCCTGTGTTCATATCATAGTTATTTTAGTAACAGATGTAATATTTATAATGTATATAATATTTAATTACTTACTTTAATGTTTGCTTAAGATTGTTTCACTGGTATTCATGGTACTGTGGTCCATGGGTCATAGCATATTATTATGTTGTTTAAGATGTGTTTCTATGGACGGTCAACGGTAACTTGTATATAGTAGTACATTGTCAGTGACAGGTACCTTCGGTTATGTTGTGATTTGAAATGTTTGCATTTCTGGTAATTTTATTGAGTTTATTTACCTCATTTGGGTACTTTCATCATGTTATATTAGTTGCAAATAGTTTTTAGTGTATTAGGAGTGACAATCAATTACCTGCGTCACAGAAAATAAACCTAACACGAATTTTAAATAATTAATCGATCAAAGCAGACTGAAACCAGCGATAGACAGACAAAATACTGCTCTAAACTTAAAGATAAAGCATGCTGAACTCAAATTGTTTTATAATGAATTTGTTTAGTGATGGATAGCAACTTGTGATATGCTAGTCCAACTTTATTATTCTAGCTATTCGTAGCGCTCTGTGTGCCGTTACGCCGGCGTCATCTTATTAAAAATCATATTTAACAATGCATATATTTCCTATTGGAACATATACCTGGACTGGAACAGAAAAGCCTATATGTTTATCCAGGTCTAACCGTATGCCAAATATTACAAATTCGTTTTCCGGATTGTGAGTTTATTCTACTACTATAGGTACAATCAGCAAAGTTGGCGGTCGACCACCCTAAGGGTCAAAATAATTTGGCAAATTTGTTTTACTTCGTTTGGGAGGCGGGGTTTGGGATCGATTGCATAGATCGATATCAGTCGTAGGCCTACTGGCTACCTGCAATGACGTTACGTAACACTACCGAACCGCTGCTGAGTGTATAATAGAAAACGAAATTAAAATTGATGCGCGCACGTCTATGCTATGACGATAATTCCTATACTTGTAAGATGCATATCGTCGACGTAAAGAACGTAATAACAAAAGTTTTATAGTTTGGAGACAATCGCGATTTACAGTGTTTTTATTGTTAAATCTTTTGGCATTATTTTTTAATAAATAAGAAACGACATTGTGTTAATTATTTTATATCATATTATGTGCCTGATTACCTTCTTTTTAACTTTTAACAAACCAAACTTTATGTTGTATTCAAAAAATAATCATTTTAAAGCAATTTCCGCCATATTTGTCACAACTATATTTTGTTAGTAAATTATGATTAGCTACTTTTTAAGCCGATTTTTTAGTTTTCGGTCTCTTTAAACCCATAGTCTATAATTAATTTATTAAATAAATTCAATGGCTGCATAATATTATGATTTAATTTTGAATCGTAAAAATGTAAACTGTTCAGTTTATTCAATTCGTTCAATAATTCATATTATAATAATAAATCATAGTTAATAGATTTCATTATTTGAATTGTTATTTTATTTTATTTCAAAAACTTAGACGATAACATTTTATTCCAATCTCTGTATTTACAAATATGTATTAACATTAAAGTTAAAATAATTGACCTAAAATTATTAGCTTCTTGGAGATATTGTTTATTTTTTATTTCCTCTTAATGATCTTTTTTTATCTTAAATATGAATAGTTATTGAGATAATAACGAAATACCTTTTTTTCATCCTAATTTGAACTATTTAACACCTTTTGAAGTAGTTAATTGGACTATTTATCGATATGCAGCGATTATTATTTATGAATTTGAGGCGAGTTTAAAGATTTTAGGTGTAGGCGGTAATATGTTTTTATTAGAGTAATATTGAAAGGCCAACATTTTTATTGCTGCAGATGTTGTTTGAAAAGAATAAATATATCACATAAAAATGGTTTGTTAAAGAGCGCATTTTTATCAATGTTTGTATTGACACCGGTCTTACGTGGACGCATTTATCGTTAAACTGAGTCGATTGTTATGCTATTGAATTTAGAGGCATTTAAAGATTATAAGTGTAGGCGTTGATTTGAATTCTTATTACAGTAATATTTGCAAGGCTAACATTTTATTGCTGCACATGTCCAGTTTGTAAATTTTAGTTACTTTCTTTTAGCCAATTATTTAGTTTTCGCTGAGTTAAAACCCAAAGTCTATAATCAACTTACAGTTATTTATTTTTTTTATCGATTTTTATTATGCTTTTTGAACATTTTATTTACTTTTTAAAGGACATGTCCGTTTTTTGTATGGGCGCTGGTTTTTTGTTTCGACTAAATTCCAACCAACCTCAAACTTATTGAATAATAATGTGCCAAAAATTAGTAACTTGGAGTCATTACAATAATAATTTTAGACCCTTCATTGATAAGAAAAAATAAGAAAGAAAAGTCATGGCTGAGTAATTCATACATATAATTTCACGATTCGTCAAAAGATATAACTACCTGTTTTTTTTTACATAAGTAAGTGTTATTATTATCATTTGCGGATATAAAGGGAAAAATTTAAAAAATAAGAAAATTTGAAAAAAAATGTTATTCGCAGTTTTCAGAGATAACTAAACAAGATTTTTGATTACTTAACTTTTTTCGGGATGCCTTCCAAATGTAATAACGTGTATATTTGCAGAGTTCATTTTAAGTGTAATATTTAAAGTAAATATTTTTTTTTAAATCTCACAATCAAATCTTTCAAGTAAAATGATTTATTTCAATAGGCTCGTTTTGTGAAACAGTCGATGAGGCTCACGCACATATCGCTACGATATATAATTATCAAAAGTTAAAATCATATTTGCAACACCAACAAATAATGAGATACACATGTAAAATGAAATTTCGTAGAAAGTCCATGTAAATAAAACACATTTTTTGTTACTTCAGTGATATGATTTAATTGTATTCATTACAAGTTTGATACGCTCAGCAGGCAGGTTGAGTAGAGTGTGCGCTCTGGATCGGTTAGCGATGGAGCTCTCATCCGCATCCTAGTGTATCCATCGAGGGACAGTGGTTCTCTGTAATACAATTAAATTATATATTAATTACTAAAATCTATTATTCTAATAATATTTTAACGTAATGACTACAGTTCCAAAATAATAAAAATTTATATGGGAGCAGAACGCCAGTGCGGCCGACACAAAATACGTGGGTCAAGTACGAAATAATCCAAATTAAGTAAAAAATCAGCTCTGTTTTCCATAATTGCACACATTTTATTGAGATAAAAATCCCAAATTTGCATTAAATCGGATTGTAATTCTACTTTAATTCAGTGCTACATATTATGTAGTTGTAAAAGAAACAATAATAACAGAAACCTCTGGGTTAAACTGGGTGGAACTTAAACGTCTATAAGCGGATCTTACAAACGCGCCGACATAGTTAATTACTCTAGTAAGAAATCATAATACCACTACTTAAAATCTTTAAACTCGTCTAAATTCAATAAACAATGGACGCCGCTTTCCGATAAAGGCGTCGAGGAGCTATCACTCATATTTTTGATCTTTATAATACATAAATTGACACCTTTTTGAGCTTATTGACTGGACTAAAAGGCTTACCGGCCTGTCTTAATATATTCCCAACATTAAATTAGAGTTTACTATTAAAAGTCGACGGTAAAAGTTACGCTTAATGCTACTGCTGTTTCAATATCGAAAACTCTGAATTTTTAACTGAGATCAAGAAAAGATAGGTAACACCTATAACTATAGTGAGTATACCCGTCGAAGTAGTTTATTTTTGCATTGAGTACTTTTTAGTTTTCCAATTATAATTTTTTCAATATTTTGACATTTGATTATACGTAAAGCAACTTAAATAACATACTACATAGATTACTACAAGTATGATTAATAGCACTATGTTAATTTTTGGCAAAACACACCAATGACTAATCATATTTGACCCTACGATAGATAGGATAACTTAAGGATTAATATAAAATATAATAAGTAGCATATTGAAGTCTGTTTTACACAATTAAAGGAATAAGTATTCATCAAAACTCAATAATATTATAATTATATTTAAAAGAGCTTAAAAGGTGGTCTATGTTGGCTTTAAATATAATTAATTATGATGACCAATAATTAAAAAGTCATAAACCGCAATTTTCTCAAAAGTGGAAAATTTTAATTATTAGTTCTCTGTGCTGACGATATTTTTCCCACACATATGAACGTCCACTAGTTAAAATTAGTATTAAAATAATTATCGAGTATAGTATGACTGATTTACTTACTGTAATATTTAATTCCCGGAATATATAATCCATGGTGCAGTAGTCATGACGGGTCGGCGACTAAGTAATTAAGAGTCCAGTAAACGAACATAAGTCTACGTAGTGGCAAGATATCGGTGTCCGTAAACGAAAAATAATTGTGAGCAAAATACTACTGGTACTCAATAGTTGCGTGCGCGTCGTCAACCAGTAAAAATACAACTAAAGTAAACAATAATAGTTATCTGCTGTCTTTTC